>NC_045172.1:18532499-18559999 GCF_900700415.2 Clupea harengus | reverse complement strand
ATGCCTTCCCCCCTCGCCCTGCTACCCCCCACCCACCCACCCCCTACCCCCACTTAGAGGGGAGACCCTCTGTTCTCTGATCTGAGGAAGGCAAGACCCCCAGGGGGCCCCCGGGCTTCAATCTGATATGGAGGAGGGAAAACAACATTTATGAAACCAAAAAGTAGGGAGTGGATTTGGGTTGGAAAACAGGAGCCTCGACCCCTCCTCGTCTCTCCCCTGGGTGGCTTTTCTCTCTCTCTCCCTCTCTCTTTCTCTGTGTGTAAAACTCTCACTTGTTTCTTTTCTCTCTCTCTCTCTCTCTCTCCCTCTCTCTTTCTCTGTGTGTATAACTCTCACTTGTTTCTTTTCTCTCTCTCTCTCTCTCTCCCTCTCTCTTTCTCTGTGTGTATAACTCTCACTTGTTTTTTTCTTCAGCGAGAGCGTCACTTTTCCTGTTTCTCTCTCATACCTCATCTCTTCCTGTATGCTCTCCCCTCTCCTTTACTCCTCCGTTCCCTCATCCCCCTTTCCCTTTCCTGTCCTCTCCTCTGTGTCCTGTGCTCTGTGTCCCTTCTTATCCCCCTCCCTCCTTCAATATTGCCTCCTCATCACTTTTCTCTTCCTCCCTTCTCTCATCTCCTCCTCTCCTCCTCTCCCTTCCTTCGAGGTGGCCCTGGTGATGCATGTGGGTAAGGTGGTAACAATTTTCTTGACTCAGGGGGTTGCCTCTAATTCAGCAGTAACCCCTTCACCTCCTCCTCCACCTCCTCCTCTGATCCCTCGTTTTCCCCATTCATCCCTCGCTCATTTACTCCTGTTTGTACAACATGCATCTATCAGTCCGTGACGCAACGAGGTGATTGCAGAACAATCAATCACTTCCCCCTGCACGGGTCCGAGAGCTTTGATGTGAAGGAATGCCGATGGAAAGAGTGAATGGGGCGAACAATGGCCCCTGGTCTGGTCATAATGACCCTTTTGATCTGTAATGTCTCAAATCCGGCGAGCGCAGTCACACACACACAGTGCCAAGATGATTTATTTATTTAAACAAGCGGCTATTCACACACACAGTGGTTGGAAGCTCGGTCTAAACTGTCACTTATTTAGCGTTGCCTTCATGGGGTACTTGCTGAGACAGTCCGCATGAAAATTCGAAAAGGACATGAGAACATTTTGAAAAATAACTTTGGCTGAAGGTGTAGGTTTGTTAAAGACATCTCCTCTGGATGCTGTTTTGGCTCCTGAGCAGATGTGGAGGACGGGGGAACAGATGTGCCTGTTCTCATAGACCTGTGAAAGTGATGTCTTTAACAGCCACCGGCTTCACCTTATCCCCCCCCACCCCACAGGCTTGATCTTTTCCGACTGTAGCAACCTGTCACCATGGTTACAATCCCCACGGTTGTGAGCTGTAGCCCACAGAATATCAAGCACCAGTGGGGTGGTCCGCGATGTCATGGATCATCACTTTCACCTGAACGCATACATAGGATGTGTTGTGCTTATTGCCATGTAAATAACATTGAACTGTAATTGCCGTTTAAACTATAATGATAAATTACTCCCACCCCTCCCCCAGCTGCACAGGTTTAAAGTGTTTGAATCATCTTTTGTTTTGTGTTATAAACTATTTTTTTTTCAGTTGTAACACTAAGCACTGGTAATTGGGTTGCCACTGCAGTGACCTGCACGCCAGCATTGCTTTCCCGGCTGGAGTGGAGGGTGGACAGTAAGAGCTTGAAAAGGATGTAATGGATTTCTTACTTCAAAAGGGAGAATCAAAAAAAGACAGCACCCCGTTATCTTTATTTAGCTGCAGGAGAGCAGAGTCAATACCTATCCCCATGTACTGTATACCTGTGATAGACCTTTAAAAGCTATCATTGGTGTGTCTGCTTACCTTCAGTGCTCTTAGCCAGCACACACACTGATCAAATATATACCTGTGCTGCCATTTTAAGTAACAAATAATCAGCAATAAACGTTCTGTACTATAGGCTATTAGCTAGATCAATGCAAACAAGCGGAACTTTAATTACAGCCTAAAAATGATCGCTGGTGTTATCATATATGCTAAGTAAGCGGATTACTCCATACATTATAGCACATAACACAGCAACCTATACGCATACACACTCCTAGCATGTACATTATGAGGGCAGGAAAGAGTTAAGCGGGTGAGGGGAGAGTGGCTGGGCTGGACAGAGGGGACACGGGAGGTGGAACTGTAGGGCACTTCAAAGCTTTGATGTTGTGAGCTCACTAAATGAAGGTGACTGAAGGTCCCCACTAATGGGAACCCATGGAGAGATGAGAGAGAGACCATGGCAGACTGGACTGGACATCACCATGTGTGTGTGGGTGTGTCTGTACGTGTCTCTCTCTGTGTGTGTGTGTGTGTGTGTGTGTATGTGTCTGTGTATACATGTAAGGGAGGTCATGTGTTGGTAACCTGAAATGGCTGAGCACTGTATAACCTCCCAGTGGTCTATTGATACAATAAATAGCAGTACATCTCTATTACACACACACACACACACACACACACACACACACACACACACATACACATACACACACACTCTCTCACACTCACTCACCCACCCACTCTCTCGCTCTCTCTCTCTCTCTCTCTCTCTCTCTCTCTGTCTCAACACAACCAAGGCTCCCCAGATATCCACAGATTATGTTATCAATCCTTTATTAAATAATAATAATAACAATACTCATCATCATAAAAAGCACATTTCTGTACAAAGTCTCCAAAGAACTGAAAGTCTGACCAGTGCCTTTATTTGTAGCAGTCTTTAAAAGTCCTTTTTAGAACGTTTCCATTTTCCGAACGTTCTAGAATCTTCCATGGGGTTCTCGAACCGAGGCTGTAGATCAGAGAAGCTCCAAGGCACTTGGAAAAAAGTCTGTCCAGGGGGGTCCAGTGATGGGAGTCTCTGAGACAAGAAAGGGGGGGTTGTGGGGCGTTGGGACGCCCATGGCCAGAGGCTCACCTTAGCCCCTTGGCCCAATAAAGCTCTTGCTTGGCCCCGTTTCAGAACAGCCAAATCACATCCAGTGCTAGCAGACTGTAGCTGCTGCACACGGAGTATAGATGACCAACCGGTGTGTGTCTCACGTTGCAAGAGTGTGTGCTTTGTCTGTCTGTATGTTGGTGTGCGTGTGTGCTTCGTCTGTGTGTGTGTGTGTGTGTGTGTGTGTATGTGTGTGTGTGTGTGTGTGTGTGTGTGTGTGTGTGTGTGTGTGTGTCTGTGCATGCATGTGCGATTTTACAGATGAGACAGCCCATCTTGAGGAACCAAAGAGAGATTTACACCTCCTGTCTGTCTCGTAAGAGGAGCTGACAAAAGAGTCTGCCCCGATTTACCACGGAAACCTGTGTTCTGTTAACCTTGGGTCTTAAAAAGGGGGTGAGTGTGAAAAAAGAAAAAGCTGACAGGGAGTCTAAAAGATGAAGGCCATGAAAACCCAGACAAGGCCGGCCCCAGCAGTCCTCAGTCAAAAGCATTGAGGGCTTCGGTGAGAAACTAAAATGTCTGTGTTACTCTCCTACACTAAGCTTCAGTCTCCTGACTCTACCCTCCTCTTCCTTCCCTTCTCTCCCTCCATCCTTTTCTGCCAGCCAGAGGAAAGGACAGCTGAGAACTGTATGTTTGTTTTCTTTTCCTCTTTACCCCCCCACCCCCACCCTCTCTCTCTCTCTCTCTCTCTCTCTCTCTATCTCTCTCTCTCTGTGTTTGTCTCTTTGTCTCACTCTATCTCTTTGTTTCTCTGTCTCACCATCTATCTCTCTCCCTTCCGAACTCTGCCTTTCCCCGTTAATCTGTGTGTGTTTGCAGGCTGCAGTCTCTAAAAGCCCTGAAGCCCTTTGGCCCACCAATCTCCCAGTCCTCGCAATCCATAGGATGCACTGAAAAAAATCCCCTGGCTGTTTCACACGATAAGAGAGAGAGAGAGAGCGAGAGAGAGAGTGTGTGTGTGTGTGCATGTGTGTGTGCATGTGTGTGTGTGTGTGTGTGTGTGTGTGTGTGTGTGTGTGTGTGTGTGTGTGTGTGTGCACGTGCAAATCCCCTTCCCTCTCCCCTTCTCCCTCTACACACAAACCACAGTATATATATACAGGGCCTCAAACCTACGCCTACAACCTTCTATTCTTCTCTTAATAAACACAGGTTGAATGTTTTTTTTTGTTTCTATTTCTCCATCTTCTCTTACAGATTGGCAATTGTCCAAAATATAAGACACTACGATAACTCGTACGAGCTAAAACAATTAAGTGTAGGGTGGTCGATGAATGGTGAGATGGGGGCCTCAAAAATGAACACAGACAACTGACCGTGACAGGTGAGGGCAGAAGATGCGGTGACATTAGAGCAACAAAGGTATTCAACCAAGTCCAAAAAAGTAGGAATGGACCACAAAAGCAACCACAATCAACGCTTATGTGTCTAGACATTTATACTACTCCAGGAGAAAACTTGCAGCAACCCTGAAAACTCTCTTTCCCTACAGTCTGTGATTTTTAAAAATGAGACCTTCAGGAATCTAAGTGGAGTCTTTATATATAGTCTCTTTCTCTCTCTTTGTTTTGGAATAGGCATAAACTTGATATGTGTTGATATTTTGATTCATAGTCCAGGCGCTTTTTTCCCCTGCTGGGAGCAAAATTTCTTCTTTTCCTTGGTGCCCAAGTTAGTCATCCCAAAGACACCTCCATGGCCTGCAACATTTAAATCTTGATTGCTAAGATCTGTCAGGGCATACAAAAAAAGCAGCTTGATCCAATGGCCCCCTTGTTAAACCAACACTGGGTTTTCATAGTTCAACGAGGCCAGTAGGACAGCCAAGAGATGAAACCAGGTCTCTAAGGACCTCCGTAAGAGGAGTCAGTTGTTTTGGGGGGGGTGGGGGGGTGGGGCGCTTGTTGCTTTGGAGATCTCAATGGAGAGGAGCAATGGACTCTGTGAGGCCTGGCGCCGGTGGCTGGCCCTCGCCCCCACCCCCGCCGCCCCCTCCTCAGGCCTCGGAGCAACAGCGCTGCTGGTTGAGCTTGACCTTGTGCTTGATGCCGTCGTACAGCTCGAAGTTGTAGTTCTCCAGCGTGGTAGAGGAGCGCGAGGAGAGGCCGCTGTAGGAGCACGTGCAGTAGAGCAGCAGGCCGGCGCACACGGCGCCCAGCAGCACGCCCAGCGAGCTCATCACGATGATGGTGAGCAGGATGGGGTCCAGCGTGTACAGCCAGGAGTTGTCCTTCTCCGACACGCGCGTCACCGGGAACTCGGATGGCGGAGATGTGCTCCACTCCACGAACGGGAAACCCGCTGCTAGCAGAGAGAAAGGAGACAGTCTGAGGATTTTGGTTTTTGCTTATAACCAACTCACAGCACCCTGTTCCATAGGTACAACAAGAACGTAACATTTAAGAACATGAGAAAAAGGCTGACACAACATGATCTTCAATATGTTTGTAAAATGAACATCCAGAAGTTGACTGGCATTTGGGCATACATGCATTGAAATTAGATAGTCATATTTAATGATAGAAAAATGACTGGGGGGAGGGGGGTATGAGCCAACTCTGCCCTGAGTGCTGACCTCACATTAATGCCCATAGTATGTGTTAATTCAAATGTAATACAACTCATGCTGGGAGAGATGTGTGTGCGGTGTGGTTATGTTATTGCTAATAACACAAATTCCCAAAGGACTCAACAAAGAACTGCCATAGTCACTGTTAAGTAGAGTGTATTCACCAATGAAATCACCAATTATGCCTAAGTGCTTACAGAGGCCCTTAAAAAGCCTGGCAACTAAGGGAGTGTGCGGTGAAATTGATGGCGTAATTATTTCCCATTTGGACTAATGTTTGATGGAGAGAACGGAATTAGAAAAAAAAAAGGAGGGGTGGAGGTTAAAAAATGACGGGGAGATGAACAGATTGTGGCTCGCGCAATAGTTTCTGAGCGAAACAAAGGCGGCTCTGATTCAGAAGAATTCCTACTTGGTCTGACAGTAAGATAGAGGGAGGCAGATAACAAGTCTAAACCCTGGATTCTAAAGGCAGGCGTCTCTGCAGATGTTGGGGGAGGAAGAGGGGGAGGGGAGGGGAGGGAGGGGGGAGGAGGTGGATGAGGGGGAGGAGGTGGAGGAGGGGGAGGAGGTGGAGGAGGGGGGGGCTGGTTGGACCTGACTGATGCTGTGATACAAACACCAGCGGAATTCTCCTACATTTTATAAATGACTGTGGAATCTTGTCTTGTGCCAATCTATGCATCTCATCCGTACATAAATATTTATAAATTATTGAAAAAAAATGTAAATTGTATATCACACATATTCAAAACAAAAACAATGGATAGCATCACTGCCTTTATGGTTGGCCGGTTCTAAACAACCAGGGCTTGTAAACTGACAGCTGACAGTTGGGTAAGATTAGAGGGACTGTACCTGCATTGACTGGTTCAGCAGCGTTGAGTCGTCGAGTATCGCCGATCTCCACCGGCCTCTTTTCTGTGGGCGAGAGGAAGAGAGACGCCATGTTGAACGGATGCTCCAGATACAGAAAAACAGTCCATCAGGAGATTAGATAACAGAATGCAGATTCAAATGTGCTTTGTGTTCAGAGGTTTACAAAAGGCATCCAAGTCGTTTTCAACTAGGAAAGGCTGAGATTGAGAATTACTGTCAGATGAAAGAATAGTGTAAACACAAAAGACACAACAGCTCGCTGGATGTGTGCAGTTCTGAAGAGAGATTGTGCGAATATGAACTATCTACTTTCCCTTATTGTGGTCTGGTTATTTTGGAATTAAGGCAAAAAAAACTCACTACACACGCACACACACACACACACACACACACACACACACACACACACACACACACACACACACCATGAAACAATCTGAGTAACCCGCATAATAGAAAAATAAGATTTTATTTTGTACATTCCAAAAACATCCCAAAGACTTTCAAATCCATCAAGCAAAAATATTCATTATGTATATATTTGATATATATGTGTAGATATATTGCCTTTTCACAGCAAATGCAGTTTAAGATTGAGGTACAGCCTACTGAAGTTGTACATTCGTAATGCGAGCAAAGTGCATCATCCTCATCATCGTCGTCATCAACATCACATCATTGTCATTATCACCTTCCTCGTCTTCGTTGCCATTATCCTCCTCATCAACAGCACCACCATCTTTACTGATCATATAGGTGTCACTTTCACACTGAATATGTTTGGCATCATTCTAGCACCCCCCCACCCCCCTCCCCTCCCTTGTGTCATCCACAGTAAAGCACAGCAAAGCAGACTCTGTAGCCTAAGAACTCCACAGCAGGAGATGAGTCTGTGTGTCTGCTTTTGCATGCTACCCCCTAACGTTTCGAAACTGGACTTAACGGGGGAACATCCCAGCGGAGACCAATCAGTAGAAGATGCTGGGCCGTGCGAGTGGACGTCGTGGGTTGCATTGTTGTGAGCGATATGCGCTGGACGCGATGAGACGATGAGAAAAAAACGGCCACCTCGGATGGCATGCTGGATGATGGCCTGCCACCCAGGGCCCGGCCAGGACCCATGAGTC
The DNA here is from genome assembly GCF_900700415.2 of Clupea harengus. Classification (NCBI taxonomy): domain Eukaryota; kingdom Metazoa; phylum Chordata; class Actinopteri; order Clupeiformes; family Clupeidae; genus Clupea; species Clupea harengus. Next base: position 18,552,407 of record NC_045172.1, on the reverse strand, counting down.
ACCGTGTGCCGTGGAGACGACTGGCGGGTGGCTAGAAGCCCTAAAGCAATCCATTCCTCTTTTTACTTTAACGACAGAAAAAAAAATCTTTTCCTTCACTTTCCCTTTCCCTGTGATGTCTGTGTGTGTTTGAGAGAGAGAAGCGATGTGCTACACTAGGGTATGGTGTAGCAAGAGTGAGAAGTGAGAGTGCAAGAGCGAGAGAGAGAGAGAGAGAGAGAGAGAGAGAGAGAGAGAGAGAGAGAAAGAGAGGAGGGAGCGACGGTTTGGAATGGTGCCCCTTCGGCGGCATCGTGAACGTCGGTCTGGAGGGAGCTTTAACTCATTAATGCGGTCTCCAGGGACAACGAGAGGCGGAGAGAAAAAGGAAAACTGGTAAGGGGGGGGGGAGGTGGTGCTGCGGGGGGCTGGGGGGGGTTATGCCTCTAACAGCAGCCTTAATAAATGCTATCTGGTCCATTAACTAATTAAAAATATTAAGAGCTTGGAAAAGAATGCACAGAGAGGAGGAGGGAGAGTGAGAGGGGGGGTGAGAGAGAAAGAGAGAGATAGCGAGAGAGAGAGAAAGAGAGAGAGAGAGAGAGAGAGACTAAAGCAGACCAAGGCAGAGGTGCTGCAGTGAGCCTTAGGTTGATTTAAAAGCACGTCGCGAGGGTATGCCAAAACATCTCTTAGTGCTGCTCCTCATCTCTCTCTCGAAAAAAAAAAGCTAAGCGCTTCCCAAAGCCAAGCCTCCATGTTTCTCTCCGCCGCCACTCCGTCCCGGTTCTCGTTCCCATGGCGACGCCACGCAGGTGAGAGCAGGGGGTTGCCAGGGCCTGGTGAGGCGTGTTGGCACGCTGAAACATTGGCCAGCACATCATAACCTCAAAGGTTTCTCTCCCGCCAAAAGTGTTATTATGATTAGCAATTGACAAAATATGCACTCTGCCGCACGTCATTAAATAAATTGTGCAGCGAAAGGCAAACTTAAGTTCCCTCACAACAAAAGGATAACAAGGGGATTCAACGCGTCTCTCCAACACACTTTGTCCTGATGACGTCCCCTGGAGGTTAATGAGGTATCAGTCGATACCTTTGTCGATACCTCTAACTTTGGAGTGGCTAGGAGTGCATATGCTACTTGCAGATGACCACAATGTCGTTGGACACGATGTCAGGCCACGGACAGGACGGGAGAGGAGCAAACTTCCTCGTTTTTTCTCAGAAGAATAAAAGGCGTGCTTCTCATTTTTCTGTCGTTTGCAGGGCTGCCCACACCCTAGCGGATCCTCTAAGCACAATTGCTCCCAGCTGTGTGTGTGTGTGTGTGTGTGTGTGTGTGTGTGTGTGTGTGTGTGTGAGCTGTTCTGTCGTGGTCTGGAGTTGTCTCTCCCCTCATTAGGGAAGGAGGTGGTAAAGGGGAGCAGCTGTCTTTGTTTAGCTGGGAATTTTCTACCCAACATTTTTTTTCTCTCTCTCCTTTCTCTCTTTTTTATCAGGGAGCTCAGTAAACAATCACCCTCTCTCTCTCTCTCTCTCTCTCTCTCTCTCTCTGAATAACACGCGCCCACACACCTCATGATACTGTTGTGAAGCACAGGGGCACGGGGGAACAAAGGCAATAGGTTACTGTCACCAAGGATCCAAAAAGGAAACGAGGGTGCATGGATGCTTTTTGTGGCATGACACCTCTCAACCCCCCTTCACCCCCCCACCCCACCCCCACCTCACTCCACCCCATCCCTCTCCATCTCTCTCTTATCCATCACTCTTTCGCTTTAAACTCTTCAGGTATTCAGAGACCTGGAACACATATGGTAACTGTCTCTGTTTAAAATTACACCTCTCAGTACAAACAATTGGCTCTTTAAAAGAAAAAGAAAAAGAAAAAAAAAAGGACTCCCTCACTGTCTTCGTGGGCCAACACGGTCTGTTTAAAATCAGACTCGCTTACACAAACACAACCTCCATTGTCATGTTCTGCCTGTGGCTCCCAGTAGACTCTCTGTTTGGAAGTCTCCGTGGTACGATCAACAGACCGCCTGTTTTTCGTACTCTCTGCTGACCATACAGCTATAACTCACATCCAAATGATTCACAGGTGTTGAGCTCATGGAAACAAAATATAGTATCACAGGGGAAAACTCTACCCCACGGTCTGACTCTCCGAAAGGTGCTTGGGTGTAAATTATGTTTTTGACAGTTTTTAGATCACTGACTGCAAAATGGCACGACACTGTTTGCCTTCCTATGATTCGAAATATCAGCATGTTTGACCTTGTAACAGTTAGAGAGTACCCCCGTTCCTCTCAAAACAGGACGTTTCTCAAGGTCTGGCTCTATTCTATTTAAGGAGTGCACTCACTCACTGCTGCAACTGGCCTGAGTCGGGATTTAAACCCTTGCTCAGCGCGCCCATGCTGGGACCGATCCAGACAAAACCGAAGACCCAGAGCGAAGAATTGCCAATTTTTCTCTGGCTGCGGCGTTGCTAGTAAACAGGCTTAGCTCTGGAACCAGAGAGAGCTCCACTGGACTTATAACAGCATCTAACAACGAAAGGGCGAACAAAGGAAGACAAAAAGGCAGAGAAATCCTCAGAGTCTAAAGGAAATCTATATGTAGGACCTTTTCTGCTTTTGTCTAAGACAGTTGCCAAGGCAGCATCCATTGAGGGGGTAGAAAAAAAACACGTTGAGTGGGAACACCATCCCTTATTTCTTCATGTACATTTTTGATCAATGATCCGACTCAGTGAAAAGTGAGGTGCACAGTTGAGTTTGGTTTTCTGTCATTGTCACTCTCATTGTCTCCTCAGCTTCCGATCAGAAAGATCCAGAAAGTGTTAGGAAGTTCTGAGGGAACAGTGTATAACGTTCATGCCCCCCCAGCAGGCTCAGTCAGTAATGGGAGCAGCCATCTTCTTTATCAAGCCAAACTGTCAATGCTGGATCTGGCCCCAGGCGACCGCTGCCTCCCCTGGGGTAGTGCGAGGTCTGGGGGCTGTAGTAGGCGGCAGGCAGGCTCTTCTGGGCAGAATTCTGGCGCCGCTGGCTGCATATGGCCACAGTGAGCACGGCGGTCGCCAGGATCAAGATGGCGCCTCCACCCGCCAGTATGTAATACCAGTTGGGGGGCATGGGTGGCACTGAGCGGGTGGCTAGTGTGGGGTGACTCCCGTCGGGAAGGGCTCCCCCTGGTGGAGAGATACACAATAGTGGGCTTTGGGGGGAAAGAGGGAAGGAAAGGGTGCTAGCGGTCCACTAATAAAACCCATAGCTGGTCCACGTGAAGAGTTCACCAGTTATTCTTACTTTTACTTTCTTAAGTCTGTGGTTTCCATTTCCAGTAATAATTACAGTGAGAGATGGGAATTCTGAGGAGATATAAAAAAATGTTTAATAGTTGGCTACAGTAGAATGTTATGGGTTTGATATTGAATAAAATGCGTAATAACAGATATTTTAGCTCTCCAAAAACCACAAACTGGTAGTCCTGCTTTACATGGACCGCTATGGGTTCTCTACTTGTGCAAACTACATTTGGGGGCTTCATTCAAAAACAGGATCCAATCATCGCGCACACCGGAGGAAGTCAAGCAGAAGCACATGCAGGCCCACTCCTCTAGTGGTTTGACTTTTTTTCCGCTTTTGCTTCATTTCAACACAAATCTGACCAAATGCAAGCCAAGACTGAATTCTCACAGTGCTCCTTAACCCTTTTGGCAAGCATATGTGTGCGTTAGAGGGGGGATTGTAGGGGTAATGTACGGCGCTTCCTTGAGGGGGAATGAAAGGAAAAGCATGTTGGCGGGGGGATTTTGATGGACGATGGTCCTGCGGCGATATGCCTGAAAGGCCTATTCAGCTGGCTTTGAAATGTGCGCTCCACACGCAAGGCTGCCTCAAAGAAACCTCAAAGTCAGAAGAGAAACAGCCTGGCTGCACTATTTAGAAATCCCTCAAAAAGGCACTTTGGGTGAGGACTAAATGCTGAAATGTATGACGCTTAAAACACAACATAAACACGGTATATCTTTTTGAAAAACCTTGCCACAGTATACAGAGAGCTTCCAAACGAGCACAGATTCCCGGATTAAGAGAAATCACGACAGCAAGTACAGAGTCCTACTCAGATAGTTTGAGATAAACTATATAAGGCCACCAGCTATACTGACACCATTAGCCATAACACCAAAGAACACAGCAAGCAGTATACCGGCATTTTCCATCTGTGCTGTGTTTCAAGAAGGCTAACCACTAGCACAACTCACCATTTTACATCTGACAAACCCATATATCTAATTAAGTATTCTGAAATGTGTTCATGAGATTACTTATGACTCAGTATAAAAAGTCCATACCTTGCATCATAGACCTCTGACTAACATAATGAATAGGAGTTCTTTGTGTAAGCCTAAATGTGGTTGTTATTAGCACACCCACAGACATCTACCAGAGCGACAAATTGAAGACCTGTTCTTGACAGAGACTAATGAGGTGATTTAGGAATAAGAAAGGCAGTATTTCTGAAACATCTGACTACCACACACTGTGTTGAGTTAAAGATCGCACAGCTACAGCAAAGTAGGAAATTACACCGCGCGGGAACCGTTGCCAAATCAACTTTCAGTAACTGGAACTATCGAAAGAATGCTCACTGAAACTGAAGCTCACCCAAAACTCAATACTAAAAAATGTTTTGTCAGGTTTCTCATTTTTCTTACTGGTAAATGTGTATAAGCTAATTCAAAAAAGCATATGTATGACTATGAGCACATGCCCATGTGACATGCATGTGCTGATTTGTATGTGTGTGTGTGTGTGTGTGTGTGTGTGTGTGTGTGTATGTCCGTATATGCATTCCTGTGTGAATAAGTGTGTTCTTTTTACATGTGTGTGCACAAGAGTGTCTGAGACAAGTGTGTTGATTGATAATCAGGTGAGAGTGTGATGTTAATGACAATACTGGTAGCTGGTTTTTCATCAAGACAATGTTAATTGGGAGCTTCCAGAGTCAAACACACACGCACACACCCACATGCCCGCACACACACATGCACGCACACACACGCACACAGGCACACACGCACACAGGCACGCACGCACACACACACACACACACACACACACACACACACACACACACACACACACACACACACACTTTCAGAACACCAAGCTATAATCAACTCATAACAAAAGCACAAAAGCTCTTCACCCAGACAGTGCCGTCACCACACACCCCAAACTAAGCGAGCACAGAATGCAACAATTCAAACGGGACATGGAGGCAGGAGGGGACCAAGAGCCAACCAACTCACCTTTCATATCAGGAGGGAACGCAGCAAAGGGCTCTGAGAGAGAGGGAGAAAGAGAGAGGAAGAGAAAGAGAGAGAGAGAAATGAATATTAGCCCAAGTAAGTTGAGACGGCTTAAATACGCTGCTACATGTTCCGATTGGGTTTGCTTCTGCTTTTCACACTCAGGTTCTACACTACTGCACGTCTTTACACCACTGTGATGCCACATGTCTAAGAGGACCGGAGCGGAAGAGGTGTGCGTCTATAAAAGTGGAACATTCAAATGGCCTGGAATGCAAACAATTACATGACAGCAGATGGAGGAGAGTGTGAAACAGGCAGGAGGAGGAGGAAAAGGAGGAGAAGAGGAAGCAGAGGGGGGGAGGGGGGGGGCTTAGGGAGCTCTTTTTTTGGCAGGATGGTGGGAGGGGAGCACAGGAGGGAGGAGAGCAAGCCCGACTGTCCTTCTCGATAAGAGTACTCCCAGCATGCTTTATGGTGCACAGGGATTCCGAGGTCTCCTTCTCCCACCGCACAGATTCCCTTCGCCTCAAGAGCCAGCATGTCTCCCGCACATCCCTAGTTTCACCAATATGCCTACTTCAAACCCAGCCATCGCCTGATATACAGAGCCAGCATGTCTTCCACCATCCCTAGTTTCACCAATATGCCTACTTACAACCTAAGGTTTTTTTAAAGACTAGCACTGGCGTATATGCAATACCAGAAACCTCTTCACACCTTTTTGGTGACTAGCTGGTGGGAGAGCTGAATGTCTCAGCTCTGGAGAGCTGTGTTTACAAATACAGCCTAGAGAGAGAGAGATACAGGAGTGAAGAATGAAGCATAGATTAGCATCTCGGGCCCATGGGGCTTATATGGCCTAGTTTTCTGCATTCTTTTTTTTCTCACTTTCTCTTTTTTTTTTCTCTCCGTGAGCGTGTGTTGTGTCACTTGCTCTCTTCCTGTCCTTTCATGTGGGTAATTTTGTTCTTAGAGACACAGTGGGGTGGTGTCAGCCACTGCCGAGGAGGAAGGTGGCGAGGAGGAGGAGGGGGGGGGGGAGACTGGTAGAGACCTCTGCTCACAGGAGCAAGTGACAGTTCAGACAAGCGAGGAGGAGAGGAAGAAGAAGGGGATGGTGGGGGGAGGTGGGGGGGGATGTAAAGAGAAAGAGAGAGGGAGTAGGGAGGGACATAAGCAAGGCTGGGTGGGGGGTATGGGAAGCTCAAGGAGAAAAAGCAAGAGTGGGCAAAGAGAGGGAGGGAGAGATAGAGAGAGAGAGAGAGAGAGAGAGAGAGAGAGAGAGAGAGAAAGAGCTGGACTGCAGCATGAATGCAGGAACTAGGGATAAGTGAAAGAATGGACAGATGGGATGGGTAGAGAAGATGGAGGACCACTGGCCCACAGAGGTGACGAGAAGACAGGAGAAGAAAGATGGAGGGAGGGAGGGAGATGTGAATGATGAAATGTGGTGAGAGCGGACGGACGAGGGGACCAGATGTGTGGACTTACGGGTGCACTCCTCCAGCGGCGTGCTCAGGCTCATGTGGACGTTGTCGATCCAGATGTGGCCTTTGCCACTGTGCTCAAAGAGCCCCTCAATCACCACCTGGCACAGGAGACAGCACAGACACACAGAGAGACTGAGCAGACTGGACCCCGGAGGTCAAAGGTCACATGTAGACACAGAGAGTCATTTGCATGTATAGATAGAGATATGTGTTTTTGAAAGCTGATCTATTGGGAACTGGAAACTACATCCACAAAAATTGAGGACTAGTTTGACAAGGGTAAAGGGTAAAGGCATTGGAGGATAGAGTCTAGCAATAGCTAAACACACGCACACACGCACACACACACACACACACACACACACACACACACACACAATTTATAACCCCCACCTCAGTAGATGAGGGATTGGATAAGATTTTGTGAAATAGGGACTCCAGATGAAACATTAAACCACAGCACTTCATCTGTAAATTCTGGCATATCCATGTCTCCATCATTCTCAATTCCTTTTAAACTTTCACCCCCAGGCACTGGCTGACTTTATGACAGTCACAGCTCAACATTAAAACAAAAATATCTCTGAAATATAGAGGTTATGGAGCACTTCTGAGACGACTGGGCTAATCTTAAGTTTGTAGAACAAGAACGAGTGACATTTGGTTGGAGTTTCCTGAACTTCGTGAAAGACAAAATACTCAAAGCGCATCTTCTAGCTGTAGCTGTCTAACTTGTAGCTGAACTTTCTCTAAAAACGAAGTTTAAAAAGAGAAAATAATAAGTATGACCATTCTTTCTTTCATTTTACATTTTCTTAAAGAAAAAATGCGCATACCTGGAACTCTTTTGGAGAGCGGGGGAGGATGGTGCGGCCCTCCTTCCAGACGGGTCCCTGGTCCCCCTTTAGGGCCCAGAGGAGGGTCTCCTCCAGGTGGGGGTTCCTCAGGAGCACGCGCAGGCTCCCGGGCCCTTCCAGCTGGTAAGAGAAGAGAAGGCAGAGGGGCCCCATGTCGGCCCCCACCTCCGGGCTCAGGAGACGGCCTCGCTGGGCCTCAGCGCCATCCCCAGTCTCGATGTACAGGTAGTTATCCAAACCTTAGAGAGAGCAGAGATTATGGAGGGTTAGAGTCTCAGGTAGTTATCCAAACCTTAGAGAGAGCAGAGATTATGGAGGGGTTAGAGTCTAACCTTTAGACCATCACATTGTGTGTGCAAGTCTGTACAAAAATAATGTCAAATTATTCTAATTTAATGATGATCTTCACATAGTTCAACCTTCTCAGACTTGACCACCACAGTCACCCAAATTCTAATTGGCTCCTCTGGAATCAGTAATGTGGAATGTATTATTTGTAAAATAAGCAAATTCACAATGGTTTGTTATATTGGTTTAGAATATTCTGGAATCCCCTTTCCACCCCCTAAAGCTCAAAAACGTATCTGATTGGCAAGCACACACAACGGGATACAGATGCCTTGTCCAAAAGCATGGCTTGAGGGGAACAAACAAGCCCTCAGGCTTCTTCAAAGGGGACTTTGTGTCAGTCGACTCTTTCCTTTTCCACAAGTGAAAAAGGAAAAACAAAAACAATCGGCGTAGACGCAACGTGCTTGTGTCAGCCGGAGTTGTTTACAGCGACAGTTGCTTAGTTTGTAAATTGGCCCTGGGATTTCTCCTCAGCCCCATTAAGGCCGGTGGAAGAGACTGCAGCTTTGAGGAGGCAGTCGGCTGGAGCAGGTTTTGTCTGTGAGATAAGTAGCCCCACTGGGCCACCGTACACCATCAACGAATATGCTGATTAAATCACCTGTCTCTCAGTGTGTGACGGTGTGGAACAAAGTGTGTAAATGTGTGTGTGGGGAGGGAGAGAGAGAGAGAGAGAGAGAGAGAGAAATTGCTTTGTAAAGGAAAAAGTTCTTGGCTAAGGTCCATTTCAAATGAACGACAATACAATTAGCATTAAAAGAACTGTGCATGTGGATGAGACAGCTTTTGTGCCAGCAAAGCTATTGTGTTCAAATGTCAGACTGGAATTTTAGTAAGAATAATAAGCACTGATACAATGTTGTTGTATTGTTTCTTTAATATGCTTTGATTAATTCTCTGATCAAAAGTGAAGCCACGCCTTCCTTCCTGAGTGAGTAGCAGTGATCATGATGAATCACCTTCAGGATGAAGCAGCTCTGAGAAGAATACACGGAGAGCAGCATCTGCCTTGCAGATGACATTTTAACTCCATCTGCTCTCTGTCAGGCCAATGGTGTTATAAGATGGAAAGGTGTGTGTGTGTGTGTGTGTGTGTGTGTGTGTGCATGTGCGTGTGCGTGCGTGTGTGTGTGTTAGAGAGAGAGAGAGAGAGAGAGAGGAAGGGAGAGAAAGAAAAAGGGAGAGAGTTTTTGCACCCACTGGGAATTCTGACAGGGTGTCCACAAGCTCTTCCCAACACATGTGCTTGATGCACCATCCAAGCTGTCTGCCCTTGCTGTGTACGTGTTTGTATGTGTGTGTGTGTGTGTGTGTGTGTGTGTGTGTGTGTGTGTGTGTGTGTGTGTGTGTTTGTGTGTGTGTGTGTTTGCAGCTCACCCTAGCTCACCCAGCCATGCCATAAACCACACGTTGCCACAACGAACTCAAGTCAAGCACCACCCATCATTCCCCCTTAACGATCTCCTAATGCCAGCACCGGCATCCTGCCAGTTGCCATTAAGAATCTGAGGAGATCCCAGTGTCTGATTGGTCAGCTCCCCTGGCACTCTCTTTCACCCCCTCCTCCTCCTCCTCCTCCTCCTCCTCCTCCTCCCCCTCCTACCCCCTGGCACTTGGCGGTTCGCTCGGCAGACGGGAGCGTAAACGAGCGCAAACGAGCCCTTCGCTTCCTGTGTGCTTTGATAAGCTGGTCATACATTATTAATCCATTTTCACAGCCTCCTGCTGGAGCAAGAATGTGACAGGGAGAGAGAGAGAGAGAGAGAGAAGGAGAGAGAAAGAGAGGCGGTGAGAGAGGATGAGATGGAGAGATGCACAGTGGGAGAGGAGCGAGATGGAGAGATAGTCACTGAACGAAAACAAAAAAATGATGGAGAGAGGGGAAGACGAAAGAGAGATACACAACAGAAGAGAGAGAACAGACGAAACACGAAAAGACAAAAAGAGATGCTGCTGGAAAGGGAATGAATAAATGGGACGAGAGCTAGATTGAGAGAGACTGAAGGCACAAACTTAAGAGAGTAAAGAGTGTGTGGGCAAAAGCAACCCCTTTGCACTCAAAACCTTTCACCCACCCTCTCACAGGCACAGGTGTACACACTACCTCTCCTTCCTTACCTTCTAGAAACATCTTATTGTGTGACACCTGGGGTCATCTACGATCTGGGCCGAGCCCAAGAGAGACAGAGCTCTGAGCGATAGAGTCAGTCTCCTGTGGTGAAGGAGAATCTGTGAACTCTGACCCCGCTGGCTCGGATGTGAGATTCCGCTCAAGTACCTCGGAATGCGAGATAAATCCCATGACGCCCTCCCCAGACGTTTCCACGGGTTGTTAAATCTTCCCGAGAACGTGTTTAAATCCATTAAAATCAATGCATTTTAAACAGGGTAAGGATAACAATCCCTTTACCCTGAGTGTGGAAAAAGGGAGTAATATCATAAACCTAGCTCACCCCACCCCCTCGATCTCTTCAAGAAGGTTTTAAGTGCACAGAAGTCTACTTAGGATGTGAAAACCTGCCTGCAAGGTAGTGGAGCACTCTGGAATGCCCTGCGGGGAATTTCGCTTTTCCAGAAGAATCTGCCGCTCTGAAACCAATTAGATCCTTTGCTTTAACCCTTTCCTTGTTCACTTCAAAAGGGCCCGGATTGTTCCCTTGTGATGTTCAAAACTAAATTACATTCAGCCAAGCTGAAATGAAATGCATTAAGAAGTACTAGATTTGTCTAAAGCAGATCGATTTGAATAATCACCCAATTAAGTATATATCAACCGTGACTGAAACCAAGCTACACTTACATATATATATATATATATATATATAAAAAAAATCGAAATTCTAATTCTACTTCTTATTCAACTCCTCAGGTACAAAGACTTAACGACACCTTTGCCAGTCCGAGTTGCCTTCTGGGCTGCCTAGCTCAGGTATACAGACACAGCTATCTAGTAATACTCGTCGGAATGAAAATAACACCATGGGTGGAAAGAAAGTGCATTACCGTGACAAAAGCCGACAAAAAGCTTGTGACAGAGTGGAGGAGAGGAGAAGAGAGGAAAGGCATGCCGATGGTTCCGACATGTGGAGAGCAGACCACGAGGCCGCAGAGGGAGAGAAGGATGGGACGGATGGACGGATGGATGCAGGGGGCAGAGAGCTCGCACAAACAACGTGTCACCAGAAGAGGACAGCCACATAATCAGCCATAATCCGTCTCAGAAGGAGCTGCCCCAGGCTGTGTGTGTGTGTGTGTCTGTGTGTGTGTGCGTGTGCATCTGTGTGTGTCGGGGGGGGGGGGATGCTTAAGTGCACACTCTGCCTCGGACTTTGTGGTCTTCAAATGGTTCCACATGGAACCTCACTATTTGTTTTTCGTGCTTCCAGCAAGGCTGTCAACGGATGCAAATAAAGGCGGTTCTCCTAAAGCAACACACATGGTTGCGGGCATTGGGTTGGATTATTTAACCGAGAGCAGCAAAACAAAATTCTGTATGTATATGAGTGTAAATTAATGCTTTCATGTGTTTACGATCCGGCTATTTTATCTAGAAGAACCCCAGAAAGGCCTTAGTTCTTTGGGCTTTTGTCTGTTCACCTATGCACGTTTGTATGGATGTGTAATATGGGTACTCACTGACCCAAAACCATTTTTTCTTCCGTTGGGAATGGCATAAGTGTGTACGTGTTTGTCTGTGTGTGTGTCTAGGTCTTGGTCTGGGCTTTGTCATGATGTGTATGTATGTATGTGTGTGTGTGCTTGTGTGTGTGTGTGTGTGTGGGGGGGGGGGCTGTATTTGTGTGTGCATTTGCATGTGTGTGTGTGGGGGGGAGGGTGTGTGTGTGTGTAGGTGTGTAGCAGGAGACTCACTGTTGGAGCCCAAGGCTGGGTCCTGGCCGGGTTCGGTGGTTCTGTTGGAGCTCTGCAGGGCCCAGACGAGACTAGAGGCCGGGTCGAGAGTCCACCCACACAACCCCTGCTCAAAGTCACACACCCCCTCCTGAGACGATGGAGGAATGCTGGCGGCTAAAGTGAGGATAGTGAGAATAAGAGAGAGAGTGAGAGAAGGAGAGAGAGAAGGAGAGAGACAGAGAGCAAATGGTTATGACAGCAGATCATTTCATTCTTTTTTACTTCAGCTGCATAATTTCTGGTGTAATTAATCTTCTATACAGTGAGAGCAAACTGTCTAGTCATTGGGCCTGGCATTACAGATGAGGAAGAGAGCGAGCGAGAGATGAAAGCCACAGAAAGACAGATGTATTTGTAGAGCCAGAGACAGCAAGACAGAGTTCACCCTAGGGTACCATGTTTCACCATTACATATTCATAGGCATACTTATCCTCCATACTCCATCACAGGTCAAGCTCATGAGGGCACAGCACAGAGTTTCGCCTAGCCTAGCCTTCAGCGCTAACTAGGAACTACTACACTTCACACACACACACTCATACATGCATACATACAGTACATACATACACACATACAGAGTATATGTATGTACTCGGCTCGCAGCCGTAGGAACCAGGAACTCTAACCCTGACGATTAGCATGGATCCTGCACAGCCGCTATTGCTCAAAAGCAGTCAGTTGGAGATGGATATCGATTAGCTAGCGGAGCATCCATCAGCGCTGTGCTTACTCACACAGACACGCTAACCGGCTAACCGCTCCAGGCAGCTGGATCAATGGCCCCCCAGGGAGGCAGAGCCAGAGTGAGCTGAGCTGTCCAGACACCTGGGTTTAGGATTACAGCCAAAAGGGTCTGCACCCACACTAGCAAGCTAGCCCTTGCACACCTAGCCTACAGGAGGACTAAATATACCCTGGCATCTTCATTTCCACATGTAACCTCATATGTGTGGTGTAGCTCAAGACAAGGCAGTGCTAATCTTCACATGGATTAAAACGCGTGAATCCAATTCTACTGGTTTCAGGGACACTAGCTTATGTTGACATTCTTCCTGCACGGAGAGAACTCTTGTTTTGCATTTTGGCTGGAGCAAAAAATATTACCACATCTGAGATCCGCGATGCCATAATGTGGAAGAAGCATTCCCCGCATGCTTCTTTATCAGAATAATGAAAAAGAAAAGCGAGTGCAGATTAGGAAAAAATGGGGAGCGGAGACTAACAGGATGCTACAGAGACAGACAGACCTTGGAACTCAGACACCCAGAAGCCTTGAGAAAAATAGGCAGAGGCAGAGGAAATAAGGACTGAGTGAAAATAGAGATAGCATCGCGGCTGAGTGTGATGAGAGCTGGGTCATATCCTCCTCAGTCTTACCTGTGCTGAGAGGCTCACTGGCGTTGGGCTGCGTTGGGGCGGGGGTGGGGGTCGTGCTCTCGGGAACAGTGGTGGTTTCTGTGGAGAGAAAAGAGATAGGATAAGTTATGATAAATGTGTGTGTGTGTGTGTGTGTGTGAGAGAGAAAGTGAGAGAAAGAGAGTGTGTGTGTATGTACAAAAAGGGTGTGGAAAATAGAGGGAGAGCATATGTTTCTCATTGAGTATGAGAATGATGGAGAGGAAAGGGATTCTCTGAGTGTGTGTGAGTGCTTGCGTATACAGGAAAGAGAAAAAGGAAAGAGCAAGTGTGTGTGCGCGTGTGTGTGTTATGGTGTGTTTGTTTATAAGCCTTTTATAAGGGCCTTGACGGATGATGTTTCAAGGTAGTGCAGTGCACTGGCAGGCTGGCGGCTCTGACATCCGGCAGAGTTATTTGTCACGCTAGTGCGCACCAGGGAGGAGGGAGCCTTGGCATACAGAATACGGAACAAACATACGCACGCACGCACGCACGCACACTAACACACACGCACACACGCACGCACCCCCCCCCCCCCACACACACACACACACACACACACACACACACACACACATACACACGCACACACAGATACAGATACAGTCAACATAAACATTCAAAGGCTCATGTACACTCCCATACATAAGGCATATGGAATCATATGCACTGACACATGCATGCACCCACACACCCACACACACACACACACAGGGTTCCCAGGAGCTCCTGACCATCACAAATCACTTTTCTGTGAGGTGTGAGTAGACAGCCATAACTCTCCCTTCACAGAGAGAGTGAGAATGAGAGAAAAGAGGAAGAGAGTTGGAGAGATAGAGAGGGGGAACCACTGCAGATAGGGGGTAGATAAAACGTGTGCAATCTCACAGCTTTAACAACAACCTTGCAAAAACGCAGATCACCATATCTCCTCATCTGAAAATATGAACAAGTGTAGTACAGGAAAACAGTGCTTCCACAGATCAATTTACTAAAACGGTCTGAATAAAACATTATATTCTATATGAAATGGAAATACAACTACATTGCTTTGCCTTATCTACTTATATACAGAATAGGTATTTTGTATTGGTAGGATGCTGTCCTTCTGTGATGGGAGAAATACACTGAACGGGGCCAATGGATTCTAAGTAATACGGGCATGTTTCATGAAAGAGTGGAGACATGTCCGTGATATTTGTCATATAAAGCATGTTAATGCCACGGCCTCAGGTGATGCTATTAGCAACCTAATAAGGCTATGCTCTTTGCTCTCTGTTTTCCTCTCATCCTTCTTTCTCTATTCTTTCTTTCGCTGTCTCTTTTTCTCGCTCTGTCCGTTGTTTTCTCTGTTTCACGGCTTAATTGGTTAAGGCGGAAATTGTCCGTGTCAAACACATGCACACACACAAAGGCACATATGTTAAGAGACAGGCACACACACACACACACACACTGATGCACTCACAGAACACATACGCATTCGCAAACATATAGCGAAGGCACACACAGAGACACACACGCACTCCACTTAAAATGCTGCAATGCTTAAAGGTCAGCTCTTGTCACGGTGTAATGATGGTGACCTTTCTGTGTAGTGACGGCGGTGTCAGAGGTATGGACAGAACAGAGAGAAGCAACAATGTGACCGAGCGCCTGCCTTGTGTTGCTGCTAAAGTATATGTGTGTGTGTGTGTGAGTGTGTGTGTGTTGAATAAGAATGAATAAGTGAGAGAATGTCAGACAGGGGTGGGGGGCATTTGTGTTTAGCTAGGAGAGTCACAAGCCACATAGAGAGACTGGTATGGAGGTGGTGAGAGTAAAGAAAGCAACAGTATAAAAGAAAAAAAACAGCACACAAACATCACAAACGAACACCAACCACTGACCCTGAATCAGCTTTCAAGGACATGCCTCCACCAACCGTTTCCTGGGAATCCCTTAACTGAGGCCAGTTTAAGCTTCTACCTCTTCTTCACCCCTTCCCCTTTCTCTACCATCCCCTCATCCAATCTCTTTTCTCTCTTGCTTCTTACAATCCACTCACTTAACCTCTCCTCCTTTACTCGTGCCATTTATCCCTTCTTTTCCTCATTCCCTCTCTCCCTCCCTCACAGGCCCTTCCTGCAGCGGAGACCAGCCATTTCTCTCAAAAGAGCCTGACACAGCAATATCTGAACGACAAGGAGGAGGGGAAAAAAACTTCAATTATGGAGAAAGCCTCCCTACAAATCTCAGGCTGCCAAGAGAGAGCTTGGTGCTGCCACCGGAGAGAGTGCAAAGAATGCTGGGTAATAGAGGGAAGGATCCGGAATGCAGCGGCCCAAAGAAAGCCAGGGGGGGATTTGTGAGATCATTACCTTAGTGCAGTCAGACAGAGATACATACACCACACACTGACACACATTCACACAGACACACACACATACATGCACACACAAACAAAAGCACGCAGAAATACAAGGATAAACAACATAAATACACACACACACACACACACACACACACACACACACACACACACACCGATAGCTCAGAAGCGATATCTAATCACAGGATTTCTGCCTCTGAAATGAGTGCGGCACCGCAGCAAGTGACGTGTTTTCATACAGTCCCCCGCCAATTACACCCTCAGACTTTCATTAATCTGCGGGGGAAGATGCGATCTGATGACGACCTAATGCAGATGAGATGTTTATCTCACACACAGTCGGAGTCTGGCTGAGCCCATGCACACAGACGAGAGGACTCTCAGATACACGAGAAAAAGAAAAGAAAAGCACGATGGAATGATACACGAGAAAAAGAAAAGAAAAGCACGATGGAATGAAAGAGGTAGAGAGGGCGAGTGACAAACTGACTGAGGATGTGAAAAAGTGAATAAATGAGAGATAAATAAATAAATATTGAGAGAGAGAGAGAGAGAGAGAGAGAGAAATAACGGTCTATAAGAGAGGCTGTGAATTCAGGAAAGAGGAATCGAGGAAGAAAGAAATGGATGACCAAGTCAATGAGGGAGAGAGTGAATGAAAGTGAGTGAATGAGTGAGTGAACGAGTGAGTGAATGAGTGAGTAAGTGACTGAGCAAAGAAGAAGTGAATGTCCAGTGAATCAGACAACATGATCTGAGGAAGGAGTAAGGAGAGCCATCAGGAAACAGACAGCTCCCTATCGGGGGGCACTGATGAGATCATACAGTACCAATGCAGACATTCCCTCTGACACACAGACATGGAAAAGCTGTCAGGATGGTTTAACACAAGGGGGCAAAAGGGGCAGGATCATGATGAGAAACAGAGAAAGATGGAAAGAAAAAAGAGAGAGAAAGAGAGACTGAGGGAGATAGAAAAGAGAGAGAGAGCAAAATATTTCCATAGACTGGACACTCCCCTTAGTAAAGGAGTGGAAACAGACAGAGATTAACAGAACCATGTGTGCGAGTGAGTGACTACAGAGGGATAGAGAACGAAAGAGGGAAGAAGAAAAAAAAAGAGAGAGATGATTGAATTTCAAAGGGGCCGGGGTCCAGGCTGAAGCTCACCATGCTACCAAACTAAAGAACATCCTGTAAGAAAGTTATATTCAATCAGACATTCAGAACAACGGCCACAGTCTACAGAGAGGGAAAGCAGAGAGGGGCGAGTTGCAGATGCCCGGTGGCATTGGCACAC
The DNA here is from genome assembly GCF_900700415.2 of Clupea harengus. Lineage (NCBI taxonomy): Eukaryota > Metazoa > Chordata > Actinopteri > Clupeiformes > Clupeidae > Clupea > Clupea harengus. The sequence goes on along the minus strand of NC_045172.1, from coordinate 18,535,419 downwards.
ACACACACACACACACACACACACACAGGAAAAACAATAAAATAATAGTATTTTTCCCAAATTTGTTTGTGTGTACGTGTGTGAGTCTATGTATGTGTGCAAACGTGTGTGTGTGTGTGCGTGTGTGTGTGTGTGTGCGTGTGCGATCACAAGAGTTCACTGAAGCTGTTTACAGTTTATTTATTTTTTGAATGCCGGCTGTTTGAGTGTCTGGGCGATGTGGGAAAGGTTTCTCAGGCACGCACACACACACACACACACACACACACACACACACACACACACACACACACACACACACACACACACACACACACACACACACGTAAGTGTAAGGCTGACGTGTTCCCCTGAATATTTTATCCTGTCGCTCTCCGGTGAAGCTATTAATGGATAGATGGAAGAATCACACACACACACACGCCTGATGATGTCACCGCATGACTCTACGGTGAAAACACACCATGTCTGAACACTGTCCTCCCCAAGCGAGCCCTCCTCTGAGACACACACACACACACACACACACACACACACACACACACACACACACACCACAACACAACCGATTATAATAAACCTCTCCCATAACTGACCAAGACTGAATACCAGTGAACATAGCAGCTTGGGGATCTGAGAACTACATGATGTGTGTGTATGTGTGCATGTCTGTATGTGATGTAATTATGTGTGAGCGTTTTATATCTCTGACCTCATTTAGCTGTCGTTAGTTAAAACCAGTAGGACATCTGCACCCAACAATATTTATATCCTTTTGTTAATGCCTTACATGTGGATACAAATAAAGATAGAAAAAAGGAGTGTGGGTGTGTTTATATATAGTGTGGTGTGTGTGTGTGTGTGTGTGTGTGTGTGTGTGTGTGTGTGTGTGTGTGTGTGTGTGTGTGTGTGTGTGTGTGTGTGTTCCCATGTTGAGAGCTGTGGTTGTGGGTATCCTGTGTTGTGTCCGTTGAGAGACCAGCTGTGTGAAGATGGGAGATCGGGAGAATGAGAGGCCGGTATGCACTACACATCTGGCTCCAAGACCATTGTGCTCACACACACACACACACACACGCACACACACACACACACACACACCACCTACTGGCTCCCATAGTTTTGTAGAAGATCTTGTTACTCTCTCTGAGGACCCTTTTTCCTCTACCATGAAGGCACTTTTTCACTGTTTCATCTCTCTCTCTCCTTTTTTCATCATCCCTCTCTCTTATCTCTCTTCATCTGTACCCTCCCTTTTCATCCTGCTTTCTTCAGCCTTGCTGCTTCAGGTAGTGTTGGCACAGATAAAAAACATGTGTGTGTGTGTGTGTGTGTGTGTGTGGCAAAGGGGTTGATGAGGCACAGTAAAAGCAGACGCCTGTATGCTTATGCAAACATTTGAAAGCGCTTTAGCAGTGTTGAGGAGGGAATCAAGAGATCAAGAGAGAGTGTGTGTTTGATATACATATGTATGCATAGTGTAGCATGTGGTGTGTGTGTATGTGTTTGTGTGATTCAAGTGTTTATTTATGCACATATAAGGGTGTGTGTGTGTGTCTCTGTGTGTATTTGTGTGGCTCACCTGGAAGACTGCATCCTAGCACTTCCATCCTCATTCCGATCCCAGCGGGAGACCAGCGCTCTGGATAAACCCGGAGGAACTGCGCCGGAATCTCCTCGAAGCGCCGCAGCTCTGGAGTGTCATAGTGTGTGTTCCCCTCAAACACCTGTGAAAGAGATGACAACATGTGATTAGTTTCACTTACTCACACACACACACACACACACACACACACACACACACACACACACACACCTGCATTGTATATCTGCTATTTGCCATCAATGTTTTAGAAAATGGACACTTTGAGAAGGAAGATTACAAGGCGACTGTTCCAACTTCCAACTAGGGAGTTTCAAAGGAACTGTACTTGAATCTGGGAATGTTCACACACACACACATACACACACACACACACACACACACACACACACACACACACACAGTAACACAGAGAGAGAGAGGACGATAGAGAGAGGGAGAGAGAGAGAAAGAGAGAAAGAGAGAGAGGGAGATGCATATACATATAAGGTCAGACAAAAACACACACACACACAGACACACACACACACATACACACACAGTCACCTTTGGCATGCTCGTCTTCGTGTCCATAATCCAGTTCCAGTCGTTCCCATTGAGGCTGTGTGCCAGCCGGTACTTCCTCACGAAGGCCCGGTTATCAGCGCTGGTCCCCCCGCTCTCCTGGCTCCGGGCCCCCTGGGTGATGATGCCCCGCACCACCTTCACCAGGCCCAGGTCCACCTGCAGCCACTCCTCCCCAGCCAGGGGCTGCGTGGGATGGGGGAACCAACCGGACCTGCTGGCCACCAGCCGCGCGGCGCTGGGGACCCAGTGGAGCTCACGCGCAGAGGAGGCCGAGATCTGGGAGTCGGGGAGATGGCCGGAGAGCATGCCCTGCAGCTCAGAACATGGAGCGTCTGAGGAGGAGAGAGAAATGGGGGGGATGAAGAGGAGAAAGAAATATGAATGACATTGGAAGTGATACAATAACATCTGATGAATTTTAATGATGGAATATTTCAGCACATCTACCAGCACTCTTCAATCTGTCAAAGACATATACAGTAAATAGCTGTAATAACTTATCAACACACACACATACACCTCACAAAACAGGATCAATAATAATTCAGCTCTAGCTTTCTGGCTTAGCTATCACCATCTCGCAGAGGGAATCTTTGTGACGATAACCGCAGGAAAGGTGAAGAGAGAGGAGACACATGGCAACGGAGATAATGATGGTAGAGATGGTGAGAGAGGAGACACATGGCAACGGAGATATTGATGGTAGAGGTAGTGAGAGAGGGCAAATGGGCCACTGAACCTCAGATGGAC
>NC_045172.1:18524999-18527499 GCF_900700415.2 Clupea harengus | reverse complement strand
TTTATTTGTCCCTGTCTGCCTGAGCATGTGTTATTTAGTGTGTGTGTGTGTGTGTGTGTGTGTGTGTGTGTCAGAAATTAACCTGTTTGGCCACCAATGGGCACCTCCCACAAATTAGACCTATTATTGACGTATTTACTTCCCTGATCTTAACATGCAACTAAACAACTGCCGTTGTCAGCATTGTGGTTTTCTCTGGAGTGAAGCCAGTCTTTGTAAACGTAATCTTTTCATTTCAGATCGGAAACACTCAGCTGTGAAAGCCTTTCATGAATCTATGTAAAAAAAAAATACAGCCTTAAGTCTAACCATCTTTAAATCACAGATTATATACCATAGCTTATGGAGTATTAGCAGTAAACAAGTTCCAAATCTGCCTGACAACCGGTGGGCCGACCTAAGCTCCGCCCTCTCAGACGATAGCGGGTGAGAGACTTTGAATAATTTAGGCCACCATGTTGTGTCTCGGTGAGTAGCAGGTCATGAAATTATAACTAGCAGACAGACCCCCCCCCCACCCAAAAGCCCTCTTAGCCCCCCCATGCCCCCCCAGAGAGACCCCACTTTACACAGGCCAGTCAGCCGTCTCCAACAGACATGGGATGGCCAGCTAGCGTAAGGGACTAGGCCAGTACAGTAAAGTATTAATGAACTCATAGGTGGACTGAATGGATAGAGAGGGAGAAATGAGGAGGAGAGAAGAAAAAAAGAAAAACAGGAAAGAATGAGAGGAGAGGAGAGGAGAGTGGAGGACAGGAGAGAAGATGGTAAAAGAAGAGAAGCGAGAGAGAAGATGGTGGGAGAGAGGTGAAGAGAGGGGAGAGCGAACCAGAGGGAGATGAGAGAACGTTAGAGTAGAGCAGTTGGAACAAGAAACATTATTGCATGAACCACTTCCCTCTCTCTCTCTCTCTCTCTGTCTCCCTCTCAGTCTTTCTCTCGCTCTCTCCCTCTCAGTCTCTCTCAGAGTTCTTGGCACTTTTCTGTGTTTTCCTTGAAACTGATGGCACCACAGGGATTACTGCTCGGCTCTGTTCAAGACATTACTCTCTCTCTCTCTCTCTCTTTCTGTCTCTGTCTCTTCCCATTTCCTTCTCTCTCCCCCATCCCTCCCTCTCTCTATCTCTTCCCCCCCCTTCTCTCTCTTCCACCTCTCTAGTCGTGTCCAGATGAAGATGTTGACAGTAGGAGCTGGTTCCAGTTGGCAGGACTCCAGCCTCCAGCACTGTCTTCAGCAGGAGGGAGACGGCCTGGAGAGAGTGTGTGTTTGTGTCTGTGTGTTTTGTGTCTGTCTGTGTGTGTGTGTGTGTGTGTGTGTGTGTGTGTGTGTGTGTGTGTGTGTGTCAGTCTGGTTGTCTGTCCGACTGAAGAAGATTGGTTGAGATTATGTTTGTGTGAACGCACTCGTGTGGGTGTGTGTGTGTGTGTGTGTGAGTGGGCATGTGTGTGTATAAAGACGTACACTGGACTGAAATGAGAGAGTCACCCTCTCTTTATGTGCCTGTGTGTCTGTCAGGTCGGTCAGGTTGTTTGTCTGGCTGTGAAAGATCTAATGAGCTAGTGTTTATTTGAATATGTGTGTGTGTGTGTGTGTGTGTGTGTGTGTGTGTGTGTGTGTGTGTGTGTGTGTGTGTGTGTGTGTGTGTGTTACTCTAGCTTCTTGTGTCTAAACAATGCCCCCACCTCTCCTCCCTATCCCCTCTCTCTCTCTATCCCCTCTCATGGGCTTCCTGTCATTGGCAGTAAAATATGACACACAGCCACCACCCTCCCCACCCTTCACTGCACAACAGCCCATCACACTCTCTCTCTCTCCCTCTCTCCCTCTCTCTCTCTCTCTCTCTCTTTCATTCCTCCGGCAGGCTGACTGATGTGCCTAAACTGCTTTGTGTGCTGTTTCTCTCAGCTCCTTCTCTGCGCGGCCCTGACAGATTTACTGCGGGTCAGAACTAGGATGGATTTACGGCCCAAAAACAGGATGTGTGGCTACTTTCTGTTGGCCTGCGGGATCCACCCGCTCACTCCATTGCTCATTGAAAAGTGTGGCTGCAATCTGCGTGTGTGTGGATGCACCTGCACGTGTGTGTATGTGTGTGTGTGTGTGTGTGTGTGTGCTCTGTGAGTGTTATTGATTGTGTATGAGTGCGTGTGAATCAGCCATCAGGGATGTGAGGCATATGCAGGCAAGAGAACGAGAGAGCATTAGAGTGTTTGTTTCGGTGTCCAGTCAAACGGCTCATGCAAGTTTGAACAATCAGGCACTCCTAAGCAGTAAACAGAGTGCATCCGGAATAGCAGCACAGCATTGTCACACAAGGGGGGTGGGGGGGAAGAGCTTTTCCAGCTCGCAGGAATCAGCTGACGCCAGCGCTCTGTCACAATGATGCGTCACTAACCTCCAAAGCTAAAGAACTCTCTCTATCCCCCCTTCACAACCCTTACAGCCCCCCCCCCCCCACACACACACACACACAAACACCATGCATGCTATTTCTCCTGC
>NC_045172.1:18512499-18522499 GCF_900700415.2 Clupea harengus | reverse complement strand
TTGACAGCACCTTTATGTCTTCTTTCTCTAGCACCCGGTGCTAACCGCTAACACTAGCTCTCCTTCCTCACCTGTCAAGCCCAGTTAATGGGGTGTAATTGGTGGGAGGCTTCGTGTTCACTGTCTCCCAGCTCCTGGGCTGGCTGACTGCTCACTCTCGATCAGTAGACGCTTGACTGTGTAATTAAACTCCTGATTTTGGCCCCAGAGACCGGGGGAACATGCCATGATGTTTTTGCTTTTAATTATCACCAGCTGACAACTGGAAGAAAGTTGTGAGATAGATTTGGAGGGGGTTTTTGCTTAGATAAAGCCTGGCATGAGTCATGGCTTTTCTCTTCTCACCGCTGAGCCAAACTGTCGAGAGAGAGAAAAACTCCCCTTGATATCAAGTTGCCGTCAAATAAAAAGGGCGATAATGAGCTCTAAAGCTTCCTACAGAGTTATATGCTTCTCTGGTCTTCTATGGTTTAAATGGATTTATTTCTCTACACTTAAACACACTTACATGAACTTTCCACCAGAATTAAACCCAGCATATTGAGAGTGTACTTTTCCATAGGAATTTATATGAGAAATAAACGCAACAAACTGGCGTCACCAGTCTGTTTTTGCTCTGTTCAACCCTCGACATTCTGATAAGACAACAAGCTCCTTTGAGACAACACCAGTTGTGAAAGTAAGACCGTGTCTCTAATTGACCGTAACTGTTTGGGGTTTCTTACCTTGTGGTTCTTGCCATGGCGGTAGACCATCCAGTCCTCCCCGTTGGTGCTGACCTCCAGCTTAAAGGTGGAGACATAGTAGGACTTCTGCGTCTCCTTGGAGATGGCCCCCTGTGTGGCAATGCCAGTCAGTACCTTGAGGAAATGGAGGTCCACCTAACAGAGACAGAGAGGCAGAGAAGAATTAGTGACATAGAAACAGAGAGAGAGAGAGCGAAGACAGAGAGGATGCAGAGAGGGAGGGAGGGATGGAGGGAGTGATGAACATACAGAAGTGGAAGTATAAACAGACTGTAGCAGAGAGAGATGATTGGAGACAAATGAATGCATGTCAGCGATGACCTTCTGCTTCGTCTTCAGTGGCAGATCGATGCCTGGGATCCTGACTATCATGCTGATCAGCACACTCAAGGCATTATCAATCTCCCTCAGAGCTGTGCCACTGATTAAGCATGCATTGCTTCATTGGCTAGCGATGCCTTAACTTCTGGTAGGGACCACAAGTCGAAAAAGTGAACAAACTCACTCAAGTTACTTGGATTGGAGGAAACAAAAATCTATATTCAGACCTCTAAGAATGAGGTAAGGAATGAGAGGAATAATTCATTTTATTTGTATTTCATTTTTAATTCATTTTTAATTCATTTTTAATTCATTCAGGGATGCATAAACACAACCAAGCCAACTATTTTTGTGTTTACGAGGGCATTAATAAGCTTAATTAGTTGTCCTGGCTAATGACTGCAGAACAGAACGGAACAGAAATGTCATAGTTTACGAAAGAAATGCATTTTATGATGAGCTATCTTGCTTCACCAATGTATGTGCTGCTGAAACTCTTCAAGTACTTGAGGATGCTCCCTCCTGATATGTTGCATATCACATCGCTTAATGATGTGGACGTGCAACTCAGCACTCATATGCGTGGGACTTGTTACTGCAGCCTCCCACAGAAGACACAGTAGCTGTAGCTGCCATCTTTTTTTTTTCTGAGGCGTCCCCCTCAATTCCCCCGTTCCTGTCCTCACTTCACCCCAATAGTAGTAATAAGGGCAAGACAGACAGAGGCTTCTCTGCGCTCCATTAGTCAGGTCTGATCCAGGCGCAGGAGCGGGAGAGAGGGCTGAAAGGGTCTCACGCGTGCAGCTGATTGTCCTCTCTGTCATATCTATAAACCTGAAGCCAGGGTCATCAGTCACCCGCACAAGAGGAGTGCCGTCAGGCTCGGGCCCAGGGAGGCAAGGGAGGAGAGAGAGAGAGGGGGGACAGATGAGGGGGGGAGATAGAATGGAGGAGAGAGAGAAAGAGAAGAGGAGGAGAGATGAGCAGAGAAATAGGAGAAAGATGAGAGAGGTGGGGGGGAGAGAGGAGTAGAGAGGGAGAGAGGGAGTGAGAGAGAAAGAGACGAAGAGATAGAGCTGGGAGATCAATAACACGTCCGACGGTTGCTAACTCTGGATTCCGCAGGACCCCCCTCATCAATCACCCGCGGTTACCGCCGGCGAGGAGCTGCACGCATCATCAGCACCGCTCCACCGACACAAAGCACCGAGCAGAGCAACGCCAGCACTCTGCCCTGAGCCCATTCATGGGGATGTGGGGGTGTGCCTGTTGGGATGTCTGTGTCTGTCTGTGTGTGTGGGTCTGTGTGTGTCTGTCTGTGTGTGTGTGTGTGTGTGTGTGTGTGTGTGTGTGTGTGTGTGTGTGTGTGTGTGTGTGTGTCTGTGTGTGTCTGTGTGTGTCTGTGTGTGTGCAGACGTATGGAGGTAAAGGGCATGTTTGCATGGTTGTATTTGTGCTTTGGTGATAAAACTGAAAGTTTAACAAGCTGTTCATCCTTCTCTTATTCTGCATATATCTAGCAAAGCATGCAGACCATCCAACCATGACTCTGCTTACGTGTGTTAATGCAGTTTTTTTCCACTGTTTTCAGCTTCAACTTCCACGGATACATGATTGTGTGTGTATGTGTGTGTGTGTGTGTGTGTGTGTATGTGTGCGCGCACATGTGTATGTGTGTGTGTGCGCGTGTATGTGTGCGCGCACATGTGTGTGTGTGTGTGTTTGTTTGTCCTCACCTGTATGTACTCCTTGTTGCTGTCTTCGTTGGGAGTCCAGGCATTGTCGTCGTTATTGAGGCGAGCTTGGCGGGGCGACCAGCGTCCATCGTAGAAAGAGGACGAGGCCGTGATCTGGTCATCAGAGATGCGCCCTGACTCCAAGCCAAAGGGATTACTGCAGTGAAAGGCAGCTGGGAGAGGGAGAAGCGAAAGAACAGCGAAAGAGAGAGTGGGAGGAAAGCAAGGGAGGAGGAGGGGAAGGAGGAAGGGTGGAAGAAGGGAGGAGGGGAGGAGAAAGAGCGAGAGAAAAGGGGGGGATATAAAATAACACACACACACACATACGTACACACACACACACACACACACACACACAAACACACGCACACACACAAAGTCATTAAACACCAGAGGTCCTTGTCATTTAGTAATCTAGTAAACACGCACGCCTGATCAAAAGGATGATCCGCCCTTCATGTTACCACAGCACAACATGAAACAGATAACTAAAAAAAACACACACACACACACAACAAAGAACACGGAGACGACAAAGAACACGAAAGACACAGAACCAAAGAGACGGAGAGATGAGATGGGGGGGATAGATTTACGGGCAGAAACGGAGAGAAGCTACTACCTGCTGAGCCTGCGAAAGGAAGTGACAGGAGGAGACGGAGAAAAAGAGGAAGAGAGACAAAAAGGGGGGAAAGAGAGAAAGCCACACATTGAGAAGACCACAGATAGGATGACACACAGACACACAGACAGACACACACACACACAGACACACACACAGAGAGACACACAGACACACACACACACACAGACACACACACAGAGACACACACACACACACACACACACACACACACACAGACAGACAGACAGACACACACAGACAGACACACACACACACACACACACACACACACACACACACACACAAAGACAGTGATACAGAAGGGGAACAGAGGGAGAGAGACAGAGGGAGGGCTACTCACTGTCGCTGACCTCCCGGTAGGTCATGTTGTAGCGGGCAGAAAAGCCGTCTTTGGCCACGGCCATGTCAGTGTGGAAGGTGAGGGAGAGCAGGCCTGTGGAGGATTGGATCTCCGGTGGGATCTTAGTGCCACAGTAACGCCCAATCAGGGGTCCAACTGCAGGAACAAACACACACAGACAGATTTCTTTAGTACAAAGACATACACTGCAATTTGTGTACTGGCTGAATAAACACCTGAATAAAGCCTGAATAAAATCACACAAATCGAAGCACAAACATACCATAATCAGATACATATGTAAACACACATATAAAGTATATTAAATAGATAGAATGCCAGGTAGAGAGAGGTAGAGATATAGTATCACACACACACCCACACACACACACACACAGCACAGCCCTGTAAGTGTAGCAGTAGGAGCAGATTATGTACTTCAGTCTGCAGCCGTCTGCGGCTTTAGCATCAGACTCATTATCAGCCTCTGACCCCTGACCAGACCACTGCAGGCCGCGGCACAGATGTTTGGCCGATTACCAACAGGCCAGAGATCAGTCTGAGCTGGGGATCCTACAGTCTGAAGCACAGACGGAAGTCCACTGTAACTGATGTGATTTAATGCATCTGAGCTGTGTGTGTTTGTGTGTGCATGCATGACGTGGTCGCATGATGCGCCAATGCGCCGAGCCGCAATCCCACGATCCCTCTGCGGGGGCGCGTTTCAAGGCGTTTTCCTCGAGCGTCAGCCACTGTCGCTGAGATATTCAGTGGTCTGTGCCCTTCCCCCCTTCCCTCCCTCCCTCCTTCTCTCTCTTTTTCTATGATTCCTAGATGTCTGTTTGTAAACAGGCTGTCTGAGTCTCGCTTAAATAAATGGAGCAGAAAGGGGATGATTTAGTCCCACTGCTGAGCCTGGCTTGCCAATAGGCATCATTCATTGGTAAACAAAGGAAAAGAAACATAAAACAATTATATTAAATGCAATGTTTTTGTTGTTGTTGTAATTTTAGGTATTTTTATGTATCAGACACACTAAATATGTTAGTTGATTAACTGACACAAATTCCATCCGCCCCTAGTTTCAAACAGGAAGGAAATGCCTCCATCTCTGATGTAGACAGTGCAGGTTTTTATGGTGCTTCTCATCAACCTGCAAATTATCATTTATTCTGATTGAAGAATAATTTTCTTAGTTTGTGTCATATTTCACAAGTTAACTAAAGAATATTTTTTTTAGAATGACTGGTAGAGAGTATATTTATTAGAATTTTGGTGCAAGTTTATTTATAATCTTTTTCAAATGTACTTTTCCCCCTTCCACAGGACATGTCTTTATGTCTCACCCCTTGCTCTGGTTGACCTCAACACACCTAGCCAATGGGGATGTCACATCCATACAGTCCTTAATTATCTCCTTACGTAAGGATGTTACATGATGTTTGATGATGTCATGATGATGGGAAGACGTGCGGGTCCACGGGTGACGGCGTCTAACTCCTCGGGCGGGTGAGCTGTCTCTCCTTACCCAGCCTTGTGCAGCGCCACATGAGTTATCAGCGGGGCTATTTTTAAAAAACGAGGGGTAGGGGGCGGGGGACGTCACCTGAAACAATTCCTCCAAACGAGTGTTTCTGCACTGGGAAATGCTCCACTGTGCAAAAGTGAATCTTTTTAGGACAAGACACCAGGCTAATTACCTTGAGCAAACATTTGGGTCATATTGGTCGAGGTCGAGCACACATATTTGATGTGTTTAAAGGAGTTGTCATGCAGAACCAAGGTCTTTTGTTGGCATACAGAAACGTAATAGTTTTAGGCTTTTCGTTTTATTTCACTCTTTAAATTACTGTTTACTTTTGAATTGGCACACACCTCAGACACTCTCCTAAAGGAACAACTCTCAGAGCAGAATCAACCTTTGTGTGTGTGTGTGTGTGTGTGTGTGTGTGTGTGTGTGTGTGTGCGTGTGTGTGTGTGTGTGTTTGTGTGTGTGTGTGTGTGTGTGTGTGTGTGTGTGTGTGTGTGTGTGTGTGTGTGTGTGTGTGTGTGTGTGTGTGTGTGTGTGTGTGTGTGTGTGTGTGAGGGGGCAACTGCCCAAGGGTAAGAGAAAGACAGGAGAAGGATATAGGAGGGAAGTAAGGGAAGAACAAAGACACACAATACAGCCCTTGTGTCCTCCTCTGTCAAATGATCACCGACAGAAGGTTCTGGAAGCTCACCCTGAGGCAGCCCGTCCCACACATCCAGCCAGTCGTACTTGCAGTCCCCCTCGTTCAGAAGCAGGGGGTCATTCTCCAGGTCAAAGGTCAGGAAGGTGAGGGTAACCTCCATGCGAGGGGGGGAGATGATGATGAAGGAGCACTCCAGGTTGTGGGGGTATTTGTCAGGGAAGCCCGGGGACTCGATAACCCCCGAAAGACTGGTGAAGTTCCGGAAACAATACTCAGCTCCTGGAGAAGAAGAGAGAGTGCACAGAAGAAAGAGGAAACTGTCAGACATTAACTTGAAACAAAATGCATATCCATAAGCACACAATTCACTTAGACATATAAACAAACACATTATAAATGCGTATCCATAAGCACAAAATACACCTAGACATATAAACACACACATTATAAATATGCTCATGTGCAAAACAAGATACCTACATTTTTATGAATTTTCATAAATCATGAGCATTCCAGGTAAAATCAATCAAACTGCAGTTGCGTTGTTTTGATTAAGTAGAATTCATAAATTTGTACTTAATCAAAACAGCCCAACGGGAATGGACAATAAAAAAACATGATTTATGAGAATTCATGACAATATGGAGATATCTGTTTTTCCCAACAAACTCTTCAAATATAGAGAGAGCTGTCAAACTTGATAAGCAGGCGCACAATCTAATACAAACCCACAGTGTTCAGTTAAAGAGGGTATTATAAACACATAAACATACACAACACGTACACAGCCTAACGCATCCTATTGTCTCCAGTGTGTTTTCGATGCAAACACCATCTCTCAACCCACGAAACCACCTTTCAACCTTTCACTGACTAGGAGGAGGCTGACCTTAAGCTTCAGCTTTAAGTTGCACACGCACGTATGCATGGACACGGACACACACACACACACACACACACACACACACACACACACAACAGGCAGTCGGTTGGCTGCTAAGCTGTGAGTTGTGAGGGGAGTGGGTGGGATGGTGACAGCATGGTAGTATGTGTGTGATGGTGTGGTGCAAGGAAGCGTGTGGGTGGGTATGACACTGGGTAGGGACAGAGTGTTTGTACGTGTGTGTCTGTGTGTGTGTGTGTGTGTGTTAAAGGTGCTATCAGTAAGAATTTCAGTTTAAAACGAATTCAATTAAAATTAATTACAAATTGCAACAGAATGTGAGGAAATAACCATTTTCACGTAATGTCAAAAACGCCTATGCACTGTGTGGAGAAAAGGAATGCTCCATTTGTGAACTACAGAGCCTCAGTACATTTTCAGAGCACCGGATTGAATTTAAGAAACGGACACAAGTAAGCACGGCTATCCTGTAGTTAGCCTCAACAAGTAGCTCAGTAGCAAGTCCACTGGTTAACATTATTGGTTAGACTAGCAGCTAGCTCAAACGTTTGAGTGCTGAAATGAAGAGCTACAGGGGTCTGTCTGCCTTAATTAAGTTTCTGTAAAATATACATAAGAAATCAACTGATGATGATGGAGACAATAATGGTAGCCTACATGTCTTTCAATCTTCGAATTATATAAATGTTTTAATGCTACATGCCTCTCCGAAACTTTTTCTTCACTTCTGTACAGAGAAAGGAGGTAGGCGTGTGCAAACGAAGAAACACACTGACTGCCCCCAATCTGCTTGGGGTGGGGAGTATGAAATAATTTAGCTCGCTAGCTGACAGCTAGTCAATCTCACATTTCCCCTTTAAAGACAGAGAGTATGCCAGCTTCACACCGTGTGTGTGGCTGTGGGACAAGGGAAAGTGCAGGTGGGTTTGACAGTGGGTAATGCATTTGTTTGTGTCTGTGTGTGTGTGTGTGTGTGTGTGTGTGTGTGTGTGTGTGTGTGTGTGTGTGTGTGTGTGTGTGTGTGTGTGTGTGTGTCTGGTGTGTGTGTGTGTATGCTTCCTCCTCCTCCTCTCTGTTCTAATGCACATTTCATGCTGTTGTTCTTGTTTGTCACCCAGCTGCCAGTCAGCACACAGAACTGCACGCTCCCTGTGTACAGAGCCAGCCGGGAAGAGGAAGAACCAAAACAAAAAGAAAATACATAAATATAAATAAATAAATAAATAAATAAACAAAGCTGCAAATCAGGAACATAGAACAGAATAGCAGAAAACAGAGAGAAAGAGAGAGAGAGAGAAAGGTGAGCGAGAGAGACAAAAATCCAGAGTATGCAATACGAAAAAGACCAAAAGAGAGGGAGAGAAAGGGAGAGAAAGAGTGAAAGAATGAGTGCAACTCAGTAGCGTTGGTGGACAAGACACACCGGGTCTGACAGAGAGGGAGAGAGAGAGACGGAGAGTGAGTGAGCAGGATAGATCAAGAGTCCGGGAAATAAACGAGAAGAAGGAAGAAACTGCCAAACAAACAATCAGAGCTTGGAGAAGAGGAGGGTGGGGGGGGTCTCCCTGGGCTCATTCCGTATGCAGATTTATGCGTCCCACAGAGCTCACCTTCAGCTCCGACAGATGCAGGGCCCTGCAAACATCCCAGCATGCCTTGCAGGAGTGAGGCAGAGGTCCTGAGTCACCGCGTGTGAGAAGCAGTGCACATCAATGATGGAGCGGAGGTGAAAACAGCACCCCCATAATGCAGGTTATGATCCCTCTCTCTCTCTCTCACTTGCTCTCTCACTCACTCACTCACCCACTCAAATGCACACGCTTACTCTTTCTCTTTCTCAAACGCACACATTCTCTTTCTTTGTCGCTTCCTCTCTCTATCTCTCCATCTCAAACTCATTTATTCTCTCTCCCACTCCCCTATCTCTTACACTGACTATCAATACTATGTCTTTTTTTGTACTTTCTTTCTCTATATTTTCCTTTTTCTGCTCATTGCTTCTCTTTTCCATCACTGGGTGTTTTTCTCTCGCTCTCTCTCTCTCTCTCTCTCTCTCTCTCTCTCTCTCTCTCTCTCTCAGTGTAGAGTGTGATGCCAGAGGCCCTTCCTCTCGCTCTTCACTGTGTGGGAGAGGGATCGCCCACACAAGCATAAACACATAAACACACACACACACATCCTCAAGCGCACACACGCTTACACACAATCACAAACTGGAAATGTGGGTGAGGTTTCTGAGGGATAGACACAATGAAAAAGTGAGAAGAAAGACATTTATGAAAAGGGTGAAAGGTTGTGTGTCTGTGTGTGTGTGTGTGTGTGTGTGTGTGTGTGTGTGTGTGTGTGTGTGTGTGTGTGTGTGTGTGTGTGTGTGTGTGTGTGTGTGTGTGTGTGTGTGTGTGTGCTGGCCCGGCATGTCACGGTCTAATCCAGTCTTTGGATGTACTCTGGATGTTCATATAAGTATTTATGAGGTAAAGAGAGAAACACAGAGGGAAAGAGACAATGGAGAATGAAAGACACACAGAGACGAAGATAAGAGAGAGAGAGAGAGAGAGAGAGAGAGAGAGAGAGAGGAGACAGAGGAATGTTTGATAGGATGCATATGGACAGGCACCAGGAGGCTGAGTCTGGCCTGACTAGTAGCACAGTGTCAAGGGCAGTGACACAACAAGCAGGCCAACCAATCAGAGCACAGCATGGCCTGATGGCTCTGCACTGGTCTCCCCTCTCTTCAATAATTAAGCCTCCGCCAGCTGTGACCACATTCAGATCACACTCCACCATTCACAAACAGCCTGAGTACTACACACACACACACACACACACACACACACACACACAGGAAAACATATTCTGATACACAGATATATGAATATGCTAAAACACTCAGAAACG
Organism: Clupea harengus; assembly: GCF_900700415.2. Taxonomy (NCBI): domain Eukaryota; kingdom Metazoa; phylum Chordata; class Actinopteri; order Clupeiformes; family Clupeidae; genus Clupea; species Clupea harengus. The sequence continues at coordinate 18,512,734 of NC_045172.1, read as the reverse complement.
CACTAGTAATACAAATACTCAAAAACACTCTAAATTCAGGCATTTACATTAAACGAACACACACGTAGGTACAAATGCACCCTAAAACATACCAACACATACCCACACATACCCAGACACACCGACACATACCCACACACACCCACACCCACAGCAACATGGCCGAGGGGCCCGGCCTCTCTGTAGGCTAGCACAGTCTCCAGCAGTGCCCTGCCCCTGGTCAAAGAGAGGAGGG
>NC_045172.1:18482499-18507499 GCF_900700415.2 Clupea harengus | reverse complement strand
AGTTGTACTGAATACCACTGATAGTGCTCCAATGGAAATGTATCTTAACCTGCATAATAATACTTTATATATAATAATATGACAAGCTCTATATGTGTGTGTGTGTGTGTGTGTGTGTATGTGTGTGTGTGTGTGTGTGTGTGTGTGTGTGTTTTCTGTATCTAATCAGCAGCAGTCTGCAGCCTTAAGGGAGGGGGGGTATCAGGGCCCAATTAAAAGGGGCATTCCTGGCATGCTTTCTGAGGGATAAAAAGAGTTACTTGTTTTCTCTCTCTCCCTCTCTCACTCTCTCTCTCTCCCTCTCTCCCTCTCTCTGTTTCTCCCCCTCCCTCTTTCCTTTTTTACACGGTTTATTTTCTTCACTGCCTCCCCCTTGATGTTTAATTGGTCTGGGATTCGGCGCGGAGCGGCATCGGGTAGCTTTTAGTTTTTCCCCCAAGCGTGTCTAACCGCCCTGCCACAGGGCAAAGGTCACATGACCCACCCCCACCAGACCAACACCGCGTTGAACGACGCGGAAGGTTGCACGGGGTCGTTCCGCTAACGGGATTCACTCCGTGACCGCCGGTGAGGCTGCCACCACGCCGGTGAAAGACGGAGGAGAGATGTGGAGAGAAAGAAGGAGAGGTGTGTCGAACAGCAAGGTGCCCCAGAAAGACGTCTTGTGGGTCCTCCTCCCCGGCCGACACCGGCTCACTCACTCACTCAGCGGGGGAGGAAGCACTTGACACATAAACGCCCAGACCTCCAGGAGGGAAGAAGGAGGAGGCGGGAGGAGAGGGGTTTCCTGTCGGGAGGAGGCGAGGAGAGCCGGTCGTGTCCGGGCACGCAGCGCCTCCTGAGGCATCCCCGTCTCTCTCCTTCAGGTCACCGTCTCTCTTTAAGAAGGACAACAAGCTGCTGACCTGTTTGAGGTGTGCTTTCAACAGCTTTCAGGTGCCTCTGAAATCCACCATTTAAACACCTTAACACCAAGTCATTACCTAAGAACCCACACTCTACACTCAAAGACCAGCCATGGGGATCAGCGGTGATTTCCTATAAGCCATCTACCATAACTGTCTGCCAGCTCACAATATAGACATGAAGGGGATGCTCTACATTCAGGTGTCTGCATTAGTCAACCGGTTACTTTATATGACCAACGGAAAAACATGAACTCGAACTAGCATCAGTATTAACAAGTAATACACAATATGAATTGCAGTGGTCAATGCTTGCGTGTTAACTACTGCAAGTATTGTTGGGTAAATGCAGATGATGTCCAATCACAATTTAATTTTAGTGTCTGATTGCATTAAGAGGTCTGAGATTCAGTGTTGTTTCTACAGTCTATCTCCGCCCGTAGACGTGTGGCTGAACCTGCTTGTCTGGCTCACCTGTCTTGTAGATCTCGTAGCGCAGCGAGAAGCCGGCGCCCTGGTGGGCGTAGTCGGAGACAAACTTGATGAAGACGGTGGGGCCGGAGGAGATGATGGGCGGGGGGGCGATGTTGCTGCAGTGCTTCCCCAGCAGTTCGGCTGCCTCCGAGTTCCCGTCGTGGATCTCGATGTAGTCATACCTGACACACAGGAAGACAACGATTAGTCAAGACTGACCTCTCACCCCACATCACCTGAGGTGTATATTCCACTTTCAGTCACATACCCAGAGGAAAGCATTCCACTTTCAGAGAGCAAACATCCATCCACAGCTGCATTTTTTCCCTGTCATCTTATTCGCTAATGATTACTATTTTCTGTTTAACTTCTTTTTAGAGAGAAAATGGCTGGAGTATTACTTTAATCCTAACCTTTTACATTTCAGTAAATATCACGTAGATGCTGGCTCCATAACTGTGGATAACCATAAGCAGCGCTTTGTGAGAGCAGACAGCTCAGGGTTGTTTTTCTAACCTTTATTAAGGAGAACAGCTCAGGGGCCTAACAGCATGGCCCTAACCTTAAAAAAATAATCACCAAATTAAACAGCCAAGGCTGTAGGGCCTGGCAGGGGCCAGGGTTTGCTGCATTGTGATAAACAAGAGCACAGGGGATTTTCCCCAGGAAAGAAATAAGAGAGAACTAGAGGACAAATATCTCATCAAATGAAACAGGAAAGCACAAACATTGATTTTTGAAAGGAGAGCAAGAGAGAGTGAGGGTATGAAAGGATGTCTGACATAAATGTGATATAAACTGTGAAACCCACGATTCCCAAGTTGCAAAAGTCGAGACGGCAGTAGAAATACCAAAAGGGAATACAGGCGAAGAGAAAGAAGGGGGAAAAAAAAGAAAAAAAACAATGGAACAAATATGTGGTAGACAAAACCAAAAATTTGCTCTAATTTGAGCTGGCTTGACCTTTGAACTGCTAACTGCCCCGCTGCCTTTCCCACAACAAACACACATTCTTGGGTGTCACTTCAGAAACACATGGAGGCTGACTTGCAAGGGCCTGGACAAGTCCCACCTGGCTCCCTAGAATCAACTCACACATTCTGTGGTCACCGGACCAGAGCTCCCAAAAATATACTTCACACTTGTCACCTCAGCTCAGACAGAACAATGTAGCAGAAATACCCATTCGTTTGTTCCGTGGAATGCCAAAGTCTGTATGTGTGTGTGTGTGTGTGTGTGAGTCATGCATATGTGTGTGTGTGTGTGTGTGTGTGTGTGTGTACGTGTGTGTGTGTGCGTGTGTGTGTGTGTGTGTGTGTGTGAGGGTGTGTCTTCACATTCTTGTTACAAATCTAAGGAGAGACTGACCACTCCAGAAAAGGGTCGAACAGTATGGCTCCACAGGGACTAATTTAACCCTCAAATATGCCTCTTTTCCTCTCCCACCCTCTCCCATTCATCACATTCTCCTCATCCTCCCATATCCTCCTCTCTCCTCTTTCTTCCCCTCCCCATACCCTTTTGGTCTCTCCTCTACCTTCTCTCTTCTTCAGTCCTCTCCTTCTTTTCTCCTTCTTTTCTCTTTCCCCCTCCTCTCCAGTCTCTCTTCTCATCCATCCCTCTCACACTCTCCTTTCTTCTCCACTCCATCATTTCCTTCCTCCTCTTCCCTTTCCTTCCCTGTCACCTCATCTCCTCTCCTCCTCTTGACCCCCTGCTTTCCTCTCCTCTCCTCTTTGCCTTTCTTCCTTCCACACCTCCTTGTTCTCGTGTTCTGCTGTTCTAATGACACAGTCAGTCTGCTTGTCTGATAGGGGCCCAGCGTAAAGCTCATCTCATTTCAGAAGACGGGAGACAGGGGGGATTATGTTCCGCCTGATGTTCTGCAAACTAAGCTGACAGCTCAGGGGGAGAAGACTGCCTCGCCCCCCGTGGTATTAAACTATGTATTACAAAATCACACATGCATTTTGAATGACTGACGAAAACATATAGAACAAGCAGGCCACAGTGGTAGAAATGTGTTAAAACACTTAGCAAAAACATGTATAAAATGTGTCAGCGTCTCGCTCCAGGTTTTTAGAAAATCTGACAGCATCTTACACTGACTCACGATAGGAAGTCAACTGATTCATATGCCCACACATTCTCATGGAGGAGTTTGGAGAAATCTGTGTCCACACAACATGCGTGACAGAGGCAAGACAGAGCTCCGCGCTGAGCACTTGCCCTAAATCTCCCATGAAGCACAGCAGCGGCGGCAACAGCAGCGCTGTCTCCCATCATGCTTTGCCGCGGGCGCTCCAAGTCAGACTCCGCAGCCTTGTGTCAGCGGAATGGCTCTAGCCATGTGTTCGAGCCTTCGCCTCTGAACCCGACAGAGGATGAAGACATAACATAGCTCATTTAAGCCCTCTCTGCCCCTTATTTCCCTCTTCCCCTTCTCCCTCCCTCTCTCTGCCCCTCTTTTCTTTCTCTCTTTGTCTGTCATCACACACACTCAAGTGGTGCTTTTTTTGAGTGACACGGTGCCGGCAGTTATGCAGCCTGCAGCAGATTGGGAGTGCAGTAGAGAGAAAGAGAGAGAGACTTAAAGACAGAGAGACAGAGAGAGAGAGAGGGGGGGGGCTGAGAGCAGGGAGAGAGAGAGAGAGAGAGGGAGAGAGAGAGAGAGAGAGGGAGAGAGAGCGAGAGAGGGGCTGAAACAGAGAGAGAGAGAGAAAGAGAGGAACTGAGAGAGAGAGAGAGAGAGGGACTGAAACAGAGAGAGAGAGAGAAAGAGAGGAACTGAGAGAGAGAGAGAGAGAGAGAGAGGGACTGAGATCAGGGAGGTCTGCTTGAGAACCTGACACTGCCCCCAGCCCTCTCCGTCTGACAGAGTAAGACAGGTGTCCCCGAAGTTTCCCAAATTCTGCCCCCCTTGTGGCCCACTACTCCTGCAGGTACGCGGGGTATCTTTAGACCCCGTGCCCCTGCTTGGCCCTCAAGAGGCCCCCGCTGCCTAACCCCCGGCCCCCCAGGCTAATTAAGTCACAGACGGAGCGCACTGGCACACTGAACCCCTTTTGCAGACTTCTGTTACTGGTGACCTCCTGCTTACTAGGATTTCATGTCTTGCGGGTGACCATGAAGGAGGTTTATGGCACTTAAGACTACAATTCCCAAGATTCATATTTTTGTCTCAATTACTGCTAATATCTCCACCACAAGAGACAGTGGCAAAATCCTGACATCTGTCCCAAATGAATGACATCTGATATACAAACACACACACACACACACACACATACACACACACACACACACACACACACACACACACACACACACACACACAGACTCGGTATGCAGGCTCTCACACACATTAAAAAACACAACTGAGCACACAAAGCCAAGGATAAAAGCCTCCAAACAAGCCGCTAGCATAATTAGGTTGTAATTGATTTTGTCGAGAGGTTCTGCTAGCTCTTGGATTAGCCATGACGAGTGAGTGTCAGATGTGGGTATTGATCAGCTCTCTGAAGTCTGCTAAGGTCCTTGATGTAAGTGTGAGAGCATTTGAGGGAAAGAGAGCGAGAGGGAGGAAGAGAGTGATAAAGAGACGGAGGGGGAGAGAGAGAGCGAACAAGGGATATCTCTGACAGACCCGAGATCAAAACACTGATCAAGCGCTCAATTACACTCCAGCATCCCCAAACAAACACTCTGAAGCTTCCCAACATCCTAACACAAGGGGATCTTTTTCACAATCCTTCCCATCCCTCTTTTTCCTGTCCTCCATCACTGGAGATGTTTTCTTTAGGATGCAATATTACATTGCGAATACGCAATATTTATATCTTTTAACGAGCACCCATTTTGACCCACTTCACTGACCTTAGATGTAATAATACGGAAGCATACATGAACACTCTTCCAAGAACATGATTACTGGTCTACCAAAAATAAGATCCATTAAAAAAAGACTGTGACCTCTGTATTCATCGTCTCTGGAGACAGAGCCGTCTTTATGGGACTGGAGTCCCCCGGTGTCACGTTCAGACTTGTCCCACTTTAGACCCCTCGCCTGCCCTCCTAACCCCTCCTGCACCTCCTCTCCCCGCCTCCCAGTCAAACGCTAATTGCCTTTCACACCTTCAGTGTTTTTCAAGATTCTGTTCCAGTCCTGCACATTCCCCCAAGGCGCCGGAGCCTTCCCCTAAAGACCAGATTGTCTGGGAGAGAAATATGACTGTGTGCGTGTGTGTGCGTGTGTGTGTGTGTGTGTGTGTGTGCGTGTGAGTGTGTGTATTTGTGTGAAAGAGAGGAAGAGAGAGACGTCAGTCCCTCTACCCTCCTAACACCAGGGTAAAGCCACACCTGACCTCCGCCAATGACATCCCATAAATCCCCAGGCTGACAGCAACTTGTTTGGTGTACATAACCACTCAAAACAGTGTTTAGTCCACATCCTCTCTCCACACGGCTCTGCTTAGCACCCGACCCAGCTCTCTGCCCCTGCACATTTAGGGTAAGCAAGTTCATATGACATCCAGAATAACATTATGCTCGTCTGCCTAATTTGGAATGGCACTTATATTAATTAAAATAGCGCACACAGTCGACTGTGCTGCTTTTTTCCTGCGACAAACGTCCAAATGAAAATTTCGCAATGACAAACTAGCCCAGTCAGCATTTCTTAAGATCAAATGGATTCACAGCAGAACATTTTGTTGCATTCTGTCGATCAATACCGCATGCATCAAACTGAATTCCGCCTCGGCACTTTCCGTAAACAGTTTGGTCAGACGGGGGGCCCCAGGGCCCATCCTTCAGGGCCCCGGCATCTTCTTCATTGTTATTCCATTGTGCTCTTAGCCCCGGCTGTCTGAGTGGAGCCTTTAGCTTAAGCGGTCGCGAGACGCTAAAATTGAAATTAAATAAGACTGAGAACCCACGTTCTCAGGGCCCCGGTATTTTCTCGTTTTTTTTCTCCCTCGTTCCTCCAGGGGACACCCCTAATGAGATATAAGTGCCTCTAAAATATTAAGTAGATGCTGGAGGGGGGGAAGTAATCCCGGTGGACTAAAGTTGGCTGCCATCTTCAATTCGGCCTGGAAACAAATAGCGTCTCCATCTGAACCAGCGCGAGGCTGGGCTCACAGCACACGGATGGATGCGCCTCGCCACGGCTCCACGGCTCCACGGAGTGCAGTTAGGAGGTAGAGGGGGTTTCCACCAACACCATCGATCCATCGATCAGTGCAGGCCCAGTGCAGGAGGGCCCCTCTACTCTCTGCACTTTCTGTGTCTCTGTGCCAGGGGAAATGCCTTGTGTTTTAAAAAAAACATTGAGCATTTTTTATTATCAATATGTCAGTCGATGTCAATGAATAATGGACGAGGTGAGTGAGGTGAGTGTGTGTTTTTCTGTCATCTGTTGACAAATGAAGGCGTCTGTGTGCGGAGAGGACGACGTCTGGAGCCGTCTACAATTACACCCTCCTGGAGCCCCATCACAGCCATCTGGCAACCACTCTCTCTCTCTCTCTCTCTCTCTCTCTCTCTCTCTCTGACTGAAAACCCCTTCACCTGCACTTAAGCCCCCAGCTGACCACTCGCAGCCCTGACCCCTGTGCCAAAGAGCCAGACAACCTCCCAGCCAAACCATGTTAGTGACCGTGTAAGGTGTCTATGTGGTGGCCATGACCCGACCGTCTCCTTTCTGTGTAAGTGTGTGTGTGAGGTGTGTGTGTGTGTGTGTGTGTGTGTGTGTGTGTGTGTTGTGGGGGTGGGGGGGCCGGTCGAGGTGAATGGGGCCCTGGACCATGACCTCACACATCTGAGCGAGTGTGTGTGAGTGTGTGTGTGTGAGTGTGTGTGTGTGTGAGTGAGTGTGTGTGTGTGTGTGTGTGTGTGTGTGTGTGTGTGTGCGAGTGTGCCCATTGATTCCTCATTAGCAGTGGGAAACACACATTGATCCCCTCACTCTGCCTGCCTCTAGGGATGTGTTCACCAGAGAGGTATCACAGTAATGGCCGCCACTGTAGCAGAACTCTCAAGGCTCGGTAGCGCACCACCTCAGCTGAACTGACCTGGAGAGGAGCCCAGCACGGGTGGTGTGTGTGTGTGTGTGTGTGTGTGTGTGGGGCGCTTAGTGTCACTTAGTGTGTGTGAGTGTTTCAGTCTTAGTGTGTGTGAGTGCGTGAAAGCCAGGTCTACATACCAAACATCCCATTGCAATGATATATTGTAAAGGCAGGTGTGAGTGTATTAGAGTTGTGTGGACTTTAGAGTGTGATGTTACACTGCAGTCATATATTGTGAAACTGTGATAATACAGACCCAGGAATTGCTAGAGATGTTACTTTGCTATCCTAGCATTCACAACTTCACATTCATGAAGTGTGTGCGTGCGTGTGTGTGTGTGTGTGTGTGTGTGTGTGTGTGTGTGTGTGTGTGCGGTGGCGTCTCACTGTGTGCGGGTGTGCGAGTGAGTGAAAGGCTCATTTAAAGTGTGGATCAGCGGGGTCCGTGTTTCCTGTTTGTGCCCGTGTGGAGGCGTGCGGCGCTAATCTCACACTGAGCAGCGTGCACACAAACACGTATGAGATATAACACACACACACACACACACACAGACACACACACACACACACAAAAACACACACACACAGCAACCACACAGCCACAGAAAAAGAGAAGCAGGTAGACGTGAGAAAAGGAGTGGGGGATTATTGACTATAAGCAATATATAACGGCAAGCTGTAGAAAGGCAAGTGGAAGAGAAACAGAAAAAAAACAGAGGGGATCCAGAAAGAGAACAAAAACAACCTGATTCTCCCTCTGGCCATATAAGCCTTCCTAGGTACCAGAGGGAGAAAGAGAAAAGAGGGGAAACAAAGAAGGACGAATAAAGGAAACGGCAGATGATGAAAGGAAAGAGGGAGATAGGGATGCAGAGGCAGCTTTAGCCTCACCACCCCCTAACCTTCTCACCCCCCCCCTCTCACATCTCCACCATCTCCACCATCTCAGCACTCCGATCACATCAAACGTATAGCCACGGCGCTTCATCTGGCTTTTATTGCATTTTTGCCCCATCAATCTGCTTACGGCCCCCGGAGGCAGGAGCCATTTGGCATGGGGCCGGAAACTTCCAGAAGCAAATTCGCAATCGAAGTGCCACCTTTAGATGCTGGGCAGAGGGTTCCTGATCGGAAAGATTTGATCGCCAGCCGCAGCATAGGCACTTAAGTTAAATATGGAAGCCGATGGATTAGATCCCATTTAGATACATTAAAGGTAACAGGGCGGTTGAGGCGGTTAGGCACACACACACACACACACACACACATATACACACACTGACGCCCACACACACACAGGCACACACAAAATGATTTTGACCTTGGCTCGGCCAAGTAAAGACTTTCCCCGGGTTACGTATTCCACATGCAGGACTTCTCAGATCTTTCTTGGGAGATGGAAAGATTTGCCGGCCCCTCGGCAGGCATGGGCAGGGGTGCGGGCGTGGGCGGAATGTAAATGTGATTGCGTGCGTGAGTGAGTTTGTGTGAGTGTGTGAGTGTGTGTGTGTGTGTGTGAGTGAGTGAGTGTGCAGTTCTGCTGGGAGCCGAGTGACAGGCCGGGCCTCTCAATCACGGCTGGCTGTGGCACACAGGCGGTGACTAACAGTGCGTGGGGCGAGAGAGCGGGAAAGAACAGAGGGGACAGGACAGAAAGGAAAGGAACAAAAAGATGGCAAGTACATATATGGATATTGATTTGTCAACACACACACACACACACACACACACACACACACACACACACACACACACACACACACACACATAAATAGACACACAGACACATTCAGACACACTTCATTGCTAACACAAATGTGTCAGTCATCCCTATTAAATACCAAAATAAAATCTTTCTAGGTGCCAAAGGGCTACTGAGGTCCACTTTGGAGGGAATGATGAGCATGTGAGTGTGTGTGTGTGTGTGTGTGTGTGAGTGTGTTTGTGTGTGTGTGTGTGTGTGTGTTTGTGTGTGTGTGTGTGTGTGTGTGTTTGTGTTTTTTGTGTGTCTGTGAGTGTGTGTGTGTGTGTTTGTGTTTTTTGTGTGTCTGTGAGTGTGTGTGTGTGTGAGTGTGTGTGTGTGTGTCTGTGAGTGTGTGTGTGTGTCTGTGAGTGTGTGTGTGTGTGTGTGTGTGTGGGCAGTGAGGGCAGTGGGGGTGTTGAAGGTTAAGAATGGCTGTGTGCTTTGCGTCTCCGTTTACGCAGATCAGATGCGGACCACCGGCTGTAGTCACCCCTCAGAACAACAACTGGTGCGTACAGCTCAATCTCTCTCGCACACACGCACAGACACACACACACACGCACACCCACACAACTACACACACTCACTCCGTCCAACCAGCACTGCAAAATCTACCAGGGTTCACAACTGTCAATGTTGAGCCCAAATCTTATATAATTATAATACTTCCTCATCCTATTTGTTGGATTACACTAATGCAGGTTTTCCCTAAAAAATGAAATGGTGTAATTTGCTATGAATTTAACATATATTAACTTTACATAACTGTGCGTTATATGTGAGTGTCATTTGGTCTTGTCCTATCTGATTCCACCTCTTATTAGTCTTCATCTCCAAATATTCAGTAACTACTCAATACATATTCCCAATGAGATCTTATCAGTCAGTATTAAATCAGACGTGGTCAAGATTTATCTACTGTGAACTTCTCAAGCCTTTAAAGGTCTGAAAGTAATATGTAGGGGTATATTTATATCAGCCAGTCAGAATGCAGACAATTCTCTCGAAGAAAAACGAACCAATGAGCGGAGTTGTTTTGTTTTTTTCCCTAAACAACCAATGACATCCATCCTCGCTCTCCAAACCAGGTCAGCATTCCATGCGGTTTTCTTTTCCTCCTTTCCTCCTTTTGGCTCAGGGAAGAGGATTCGTCTTTCCTAGCGTTACCTCTGCGTAACCCCAAACACCTCTCTGAGGAAGGTTCCGGATCACGAAAACAAACAGGGCAAGAGAGCGGCCTGGCCAATCAGGCTAGAGCTACTCATGCAGAAGAAGAGAGAACGAGGGAGTGCTAAGCCCCAGACCATCCATCCAAGGACAAACAACAACGAACAAGCTGGGGTGGATTTTTAGGGATGGATGAAATTTTTGGAGGAGGGGGGGGGGGGCTTTCTCTTTTCATTGTATGTTTCATTTCCTTCGTTCCCTAGGGGTACTCGGCCCGCCTTTCCAATGGAGCCGCCCAACCGTAGAGCAACGAGAGAGTGCCAAAGACGCCTGATTTCTCTCAGTCTATCAATAAATAAGGGTTTTCTCTCTCCTCAAGTGGGCCAGTAAAAACAGTCTCTCTCTCTCTCTCCCTCTCCCTCTCTTTCTCTCTCTCTCTCTCTCTCTTCCTCTCTATATCTCTTTCTCTCTGAGGGGATGGGTGTCATCGTGTGTGTGTGGGGGGGGAGTCAAGAGTTTGTCCACCGCCCAATCAATCATGTCCAAGGGCTAATTTGTGTGTTTGGGCAAATGTGTCCACCCACCAGGTGAGAACTTGCTCACAAAGATAAGAAGAGGTTTTGGTTTTTTGAAGTGAGCTAAAGCTCTCCGGTGCATGTGTGTTTTTAAGCTGTAGAGCTCCAGGAGGAAAAACAGAAACAGATTCCTTGGAGACCCTGATTCTGGAAGCCTAATAATAGGAGGAGGCTCTTAGGTTGCCTCTGAGCGATTCGTTTGGAGCGGAGGCCAAATTTGGGGCCTGTGTTCCTCATTTTCCATTTTCTTTCCCTGCTTCTCTCTGTCTCTCTATCTCTCTATCTCTGTGTCGTTTTTTCTTTGAGATTTACCAATGTCTAAAGCATATGCGTAAACTCTAAAACATATGATTGGCCAAAGACAAAAGCTATTCCAATCATGGATCATATTATCGGCCTTGAACACCACCATCAAGTGGTTAGTATGACACTTTTGGATAAACTTCTCGTTCTCTCTTTCTCCCTTCCTTTCTTGTCTTTCGTTCTCTCCATATTTCTTATTGTCAGTTTACCCTTAGGCACTCTTAGTTTTCAACTGGACACACATACGCACACACACAGACACAGAGAGAGAGAGAGAGAGAGAGAGAGAGAGAGAGAGAGAGAGAGATGCTCACACACACACAAACACAGAGAGAGAGAGAGAGAGAGAGAGAGAGAGAGAGAGAGAGAGAGATGCTCACACACACACAAACAGAGAGAGAGAGAGAGAGAGAGATGCACACACACACAAACAGAGAGAGAGAGAGAGAGAGAGAGAGAGAGAGATGCACACACACACACACACATACCTGCAGTCCAGTTTCTCCAGCTCAAAGTGCGGGTTGAAGTTGAGGGCGATGCGCTGCGAGGGCTCGGGCGCGGTGATCACCCACTGGCAGCTCTGGTGAGGGGAGTACTCCAGCGGGTACCCGGGAGAGGTGATGTAGCCGGCCTCGCTGGCATCCACCTGCCCGCCACACCGCACAGCTACGAGAAGAAGAGGAGAAAGAAGAAGAGGGGGTTATGATGGATGAATGCAAACTTGAAGATAGTGACACATTTCGTTTTTTCTGATAGCTAGCTAAGAGTGATGCAGAAACGCGGGACAACAAAAGCCTTAGCATGCGGTGTGTCACGGCACTAATGTATTCACCAATCACAGTCTGCCTCTTTTGTGTTTGGTGCCACATCTTGCAAGCGTTGTTTTCCGAGAGCGAATGTTGATTCAAATATGACAAGGCAGCTTATTTTAGGCGGATACCATTTTTGAGAGAGACATCTGCGCTGTTAATCAAAGTTGCCCTGAATCAGAGAGTGAAGGCATGTACAAAGGGAGTATTTTAGGTGCAGAGATATTGTGTGGCATAAAAATGAGACGCGTTTTACCATCTGAAACTTTGTCATGACCATAAATACAATTGCAGCAATATGGCCACAGGCCTAGAAATCTCGCACTCACTGTGAGTGCTGTCTCCACAACCTCTTGCCCTCATCTCTGAAACCCACCAACAACATGGTCCACATGAATGGCAGCAATCATCCAATATTAGGAGTCATTTGGAGATCTTATCGCTCTGTCTTTTTCTTTGACTCCCCGGAACAATGGATAGCCAATGGGGAGGCTCCAAGGCAGAGACAGGAAGTGACACGCAGACGGTCTGTCTGGGGGTTCGGGGGGGGGGGTCACCCCGATTCTGTAATGAGATCCCGCTTAACAAAAGCCTCCATTCTTGGGGAGTCCCTCCGAAGACGAGAAAGCTTTCTCTGTTGGCCGTTATCTCACGCAAACACACATAACACGCATGCTAACACTGCCACAAATAATAACTCGGGTGCTCCCTTTGTAGACACACATACACACACAGGCATGCACACATACAATCACACACACACACACACAATCACACACACACACACACAGACACAAAGTATCGTTCATTATTATTCTAAATGGAGACCTGATTAGGAGACAGAAATACTTTTTTGCTAAAGCAGTTCACCATGACAACCGTGCTTAGGGTTGTTTAACTCTGTCCATGCCCGATCCCCGAATCCCATTTCCACAAATCAAGAAAAAATGACTCTGAATTAAAAGTGGGCCACATCAAACGTCTATTAATCTTTTTCATTTTAATCAGTTTGGGATTAAATAGACTGCACATAGCCCACACATGAAAAAACAATACAAAAACCAGCTGTAAAATGCTGGCACACACAGACACACACAAACCGACACACACACACACACACACACACACACACTCAGACAGTCTCTCCCACACCACAGTGTGGCTCAGCAGGAGATACTGGAACCCTGCGTTCACAGGAATAGAGAAGTTTGATTGACAGTTCTGGGTCTGATGTTGGCTTTCAAAAAAGATGTGAACAAGATTGAGCCCATTTCTTTTCCAGACGCAAGGAGCCCGCTAGAACACGGCCCTTTCTCAAGCTCTGACAAACAGGGACCGAACAAACGAAGGAGAGGAGGAAGGAGAAAAGGAGAGAGAGAGCGAGCGAGAGATAGAGAGAGCCAGAGAGAAAGAGGGCATATTCCCCACTCACACCGGAGTGTGCTCACCACAATAGTGCTGAGTGCAGCAGCTATTTTTCCCCCTGACGCGTCAACGTGTCAATCAATGCACAGAGCTCAGGGCGTTCAAATATAATGGAGTTCATCTAACATGGCCAGGGCTATTAGGTCTTCAGAGGCAAACCTGAGACGAGGTGGGGTTCTCCGGGATGAAAAGCAGATACTGGCTCATAAGTCATCCGTCTCTGTGTGACATCTCATCCAAACACACACACACACACACAAACTGACGCTAACACTAACACACACTCACTCACACCAACACGCGCGCGTGTTCATTCTCTATTCATCCATCTTCATCGCACGTCTCTCTCCCTCGGTGCAATGAAACCGCACTAGAATGGAGAGACACATCCTGCAGCACAATGGATTGCCAGAGTTCCATTCCTCTTCTATCTCTCTCTCTCTCTCTCTCTCTTCCCTGTCTGCCTGCCTGCCTAAGCTTCCGAACACAGCCGGGGAAGGGCGCCTGTCGCCGTAGTAGCGTGTTCAAAGCGGGTGCCGGGGATCCGTCAGGGGCCTGGGCAGGGAGATAAAGCCATTTGGAGAATCTTGCCAACTCAACAGTTTCCACCACGCCTGCCTTCCAGGCAGGGGGAGGGCGGCAGGAGACGGGGCCAGTGAGAGACCATTAAAACCTGGGCTATTCTCATGGAGCAGTGCACAGCTATGGAACTCCACTGGGAGACTGTACATGTGTGTGTGTGTGTGTGTGTGTGTGTGTGTGTATGTGTGTGTGTATGTGAGTGAGAAAATAACTGTTGACCTCAGCTCATATGCCTGTGTATGCCTAAGTACATGTGTTAAACATGTGTGCAAGCTCACCCCTGAGTATTAGTTTATGTGTGTGTGTGTGTGTGTGTGTGGGTGTGTGTGTGTGGGTGTGTATATGCCCCAGCATGTCCATGTGCCAATGTCTGTGGATGTGTGTGTGTTTGTGTGTGTGTGTGTGTGTGTGACTGCTGGTACTAATTCCTATTAACAGAATTATCTCTGTGCCGGGGCGTCACCGTGGCGATAAGTTGCCAGCGTGCGGAGGGGCTATGATAAATCTCTCCATCATTCTCTGGCGCGCACCTTAATTAAAAAGTGCTATCGCCCGCGGAGAGGAAATCAGCAGCCATCCATTCATCCCCTCATCCCTGCACCGAGCCAGGGATGAATCCAGGGGCAATGCTCTCTCTCTCTCTTCCACTCTCGTTCTCTCTTTCTCTCTCTCTCTCTATCTCCCACTCTCATTCTCTCTCTTTCTGTCTGTCTTTTTGCTCTTTCTCATTGTCTCTCTCACTCGCTCTGACTCCCCGCTCTGACTCCCCATTTTTCTGTTTTTAATCAAAGCATTCCACACAAGACTGAATTGACAGAGCGAGAGAGAGAGAGAGGGAGAAAGAGAGAGAGAGAGAGAGAGAGAGAGAGAGAGAAAGGGGAGGGAAAATGGAGCACAGAAGAAAAAAAATCCTATTTCTGTTGCCCTCCTTATTCGCTTTTTAATCTGCTAATATTTCTGTTGCCTTTGTAGGGTGGTGTTGTTCCTTTCACAGCCCTTACAGTACCTGCCCATTCAGGAAACGAACCACCCGGATAGCAGGCAATGCCAGTACAGGTCTGGGCCGTATCTGGGCCGTATCTGGGCCAGAATCTGATCCAGAATCCAAACGGTGGTCCTGAACATGTGGTTTTCCACACTGTATACTCTATGCCCACTTGAGATCCCTGCTCTGTGTACACATCTAAATCTGATCTAATGGTTACAGAAGCTGATGTTCTAAGTGTTTGCGCAGATGTACAGTGTGCTCGTCACAAGCGCACGCTTAGTCAAAGGAAGCGCGTCTAGACATCTGATTCATTTATTGTGTATTTCAAGGACATTTCTGTCATCATCCAGAACTTTACACAGTTCATGTTGACATCCCAAAACCTCCCTCTGCAATGTTGTAATAACACATACAAACACACACATGCATACACTCACAGACACACACACACACACACACGACCATATACACCCACTCATTCACGCCTACACTTTGTGAAGACCTTTAAAAGCTCTTGAATGGGGACTGGCATTTGCATTATTTATGCCTGCCTTAGTTTTAATCTGTGTTTAATTTAACCCCAATCACTTTAGCGGGCCGCTCCGTCAACCTGCACGGCACAGCCCTGGCCTGCTCCTTGGCCCCACAATGCAAATTTCTGACCTTGTTTTCACACATCTACACTCACTCCGCAGTCTGCTATCCCTACATAGTGTTTTCACACATCTACACACACTCCACAGTCTGCTGATGGGGAGAAAGGTCCAGCATGTTAGTCAGAGTATGTGTGCATTTGTGCATGGGAGTTTGCATTCTATTGTATTTGTAATGGTGTGTGTGTGTGTGTGTGTGTGTGTGTGTGTGTGTGTGTGTGTGTGATGCAAGTGTGTCCTGAGCGTGTCTATGTTAATACGTTTCCATGTGTGTTTACACGTGTTTGCTTGCTGACATGTATGACTGGACTTGCGTGCCTACATCTCTGTTTGCCCAACATGGTGGATGAGTAACAGCACATGTCATGCATGCCATCGGGCAGAGTCCTGTCCTGTCGCGCTCTCTGTGGCAGCTCCGTCTTGAAGGGTGACCAGCCTGTGGCGCCCACTGCCCGCCATTACTCGCGCTCACTCTGCCTGGATGACTGCCACTTAAGGATGTGTGTCTATGTGCTGACTGAGTGTTTGGTTTGTGTGTGTGTGTGTGTGTTGGTCAGTGTGTGCCAGCTGTAGATTACACAATGGAGTTGGGGCGGGGGGTCTTAAGGGCCTTTTTGGACTTTCCCACATGTGAGAAAGAGGTGTGTGTATGTTTGTGTGTGTGTGTGTCTGAGAGAGAGAAGTGTGTGTGTGTGTGTGTGTGTGTGTGTGTGTGTGTGTGTGTGTGTGTGTGTGTGTGTGTGTGTGCGTGCGCGTGCATGTGTGTGTGCGCCTGTGTGTTTTTAAGTGAGAGTGTGTGGCACAGCCTTGAAATAGATAGCATGTTCTGTAGCTTGGTGAGCTGATTGCAGTAGGAGGAGTCAGTGCAAGGGCTGTGCATGTGCCTTCTCTCATCTACTCCTCTCTTTTCTGTCTTTTCCGTTTCTCCTCCTCTGCTCTGCTTTCCTCAGGTGTTTCTGATATTAAGTCTGGAACATTGTAACTACTGGCAGGCACACACATACATGACAAGAAGCTTCCAAACGTTTTCCATCTGGTTCCGATCCCCCCTCAGCTTGTACTCAGGTATACAGTGAGGCCAAAACATGTCCTTCATCCACAATAAGCTCAGAAGAAGTGCTTAAAAGGGGCCAACTTGGCTAAAAAAATGGTTTTCCACAAATTAATCTTGGTACAGCGCACATACGGCAGTCAAAATGTCCTGCTCAAACGAACGTTGAACTGGCACCCAAAGAGAGAGCAGACGCCACGTCCGGATCAACCAGCCGTCAGAGACGTGAAGAGGATAAGCATCCATCATACGGGAGGGGAACTCCGTCTTTAGGCGTCAACGTGGTGATACATAAACATGCACTTATACAGGAACGCATGGCGACAGCCAACCAATCAATTTAGGGTGTTTCATTATGTATCACAATAGCCTAAATTCATGATGACCCAGTTGAGTATTCTAACAGGCGTCAGCCCAAAGCAGACGTTGCTATAGAAAAAATATGAACTATTCTATTATTATTGTGGAAACAATGCATCAGTGTACCAGACCAGCATTTCCTTCCCTTTCAGAGTTTTGGCGCGTCTCGACAACATGCAGTTACGCACGCAGCGGGGATGTGGACGCAGCCCGTGGGAGTATTTCCCGACCGGGACCACATCGATATCTTGTAATCACCGTGACGGCAGTGTACAGGGCAGTGTAGTATGTATGGGATGTAAAGGGTAGTCTTGAGTTATGTCCATATATGGCCACACATTTTATCACGCAAAGTTATCCCTTGTTTCAACTCGTGAAAATTGCTTGAATGGATTTTACAATAAACGCAACGCATCAGTTTTTATGTCTTCTCTCCAGCACTCATTTGAATTGATTTACTTCAGTGCCGTTTGGAGATATCTCTCTGATGGCAATCTGTGGCGTTTCTCGCTGCAAGAGATGATGGCTAAATTGAACATTGTCAACGCGCTGAGTGGATTCTCAGGAACAAACACACGAGATAAGGCCCGCTTCTAACACATCAAGACTTCAATCTCATGGCAAAGTGGGAAAACCTCCGATAACAAATTCTCAGGGTTAATGACACATATCTCTCCTCTCTGACATTCTGTAACGAGCCATTGTTCTGTCATTCCGGAGAAACACGTTCAAAACACAATGTAATTAAGGCTTCAAAGCCAGCTACAGGCGAGCATGGAAAAGCACAATGGTTGAAGCGGGGGTAAAGTCCGGTCACTTTCAGGATCGCTTTGAGGTGGTGATTGAATCTAGTTCGAGTCGGAGAATACGTTTACTCTCGGATGCAGTGAATGAAAATCAATATACTTATTTCAGGGGAGGACAAGGGCGCCACCGAGAATAAGGTCAATTAAGATGACTGGTCATACAAATGCAGCCTAATAAATATAGATGTGCGTGCTCGTAGATATTCTTACATGCCATTGAGAACCTAAGCAGGCAAACAGAACTAAAGAATAACGAATAAAAAGGACTTCAGAAAAGAATTCATTGTCTAATAGGGAGGCTTCTGTTTTAGTTTTGTTTTAGTTTGTCCGTATAGTTTTGATCACTGACGATGATGTGCAATGTTTTTTCTAATTATCTCAGGGGTCAGTTGACTGTTCGCGAGACGCCTGGAGTTTTGAGATATTTATGGGAATTAAGGGGAAACGATTTACAGTCATATCACCCGGCGTCATGTTACAGTTAAGTCTAAGAACAACAACATGTAAACAATTTGGGACGATGTTTTTTTTTTTTTTTTCAAGTTAAGTTAATGATTTTCGCTTCTAAAATAAAAAAAGGCAAACAATTTGCGTTTTAACTGACACGATAGAATGTCTGGTTTAAGACATTTAAATGATTTGAAGCAAAACAGCACGCCTTCCCATAACAACTCCCGTCTTACGATGAAGAGCCCTGCACATTTCTGAACTCGCCGTCTGTCAGACCATTCATTACCCACTGACTCACTGCTTACGGGTAGCAATCATTTTACAGATGTCCCTTTCGGTGGAAAATTTGTCAGGGATTACTGAAAAGGATTAGCCAACTGAACCGCCATCATCAGCACAAATGGACGATATATTAATCCTTTATATTGCAGGACCGGGTGTTTCATTGCATAATTTTAGCTAATAATTTATACAAACAGGTATCTACTTCTCATGCATTACGGTGTCTGTTTCTAACGTGTGACTAGGCGGACCATTATTCATACGTCCAGTTATCTTTCCTTCCAGTACTTCTTATGCTTTAAGTTTGGGGTGGAGTAAATGCATAATTGGCATTTTGTAGCATATGGTAGTGATCATTAGTGGAAGGCTGGGCCACTGCATTTTCATACTTGAGTGGAATCGACTTCAAACAGATGCAACGCGTCAACAACAACAAAAATCGAATTTGGAACAGACTTAGCACAACCATAGTATTGGAGAGGAAATATTCGTATGATTAGTAAGGTGCTGAATTGTGAGAGGTGAATTAACTGATAAGAGATTTCAGAGGGAACTCATGAATACATGTGATTGTAGGATGCAGGCAGGCAACACTAACTTACCTTCTTCACTGTGCACTTTCAGTGTCAGACAAAGAGCTAATAAAAATCCAAACAATGACGATAAAATATCCATCTTGCAAAATATGTTGCCGCTAATGTCTTGCAGCTGTTGGTGTTGTTTTGTTAATTCTTGCTTCCCCTCTCTTTGATATCCTACAAATACAAAGAGAATTGTACTTGTCCCATAAATAACTGTGTATCAACTAAATGTGTTAAGGATGATAGCTCAAGGTAGTTTGGTTCTGTAGCATGAGTCTTTCAACTTCTCCGTTGAATTTCAGCCTTGGGTACGTTTCGTGGAAATCAAACGGCAGAAGACCGTTCGCAGAGAGGCAGTCGCAGCCCGTCTTTCAACTGTATCAGGGAAAAGACGTCTATCTGTTCGCGGACATACTGCATGTCAGTAGCAATAAAACGTATTCCTTGTATTGATGACTGGAGATTTGCCCAGGTTTGATAGCTCCATTGCCACCTCGGGCTCGTAGAGTTTGACGTTTTCCCCAGGAGAATGCTTGAAGAGTAGCTCCCAGTTACCTCCAAATCTGCGGGCGATGCCT
This sequence comes from Clupea harengus, assembly GCF_900700415.2. NCBI lineage: Eukaryota > Metazoa > Chordata > Actinopteri > Clupeiformes > Clupeidae > Clupea > Clupea harengus. The sequence goes on along the minus strand of NC_045172.1, from coordinate 18,487,698 downwards.
TCCCCCTTGGAGCAGCAGTCCGTGGTTGCTTTATAAATTCTGCAAGTCATCAAATAAAATAGTTTAGATTAAAAGATCGCGCAGATGAATGCAGTCCCTGCGCTACAGTTTCCCCACTTTTAAATACAGGTTGTGTTCACGTTGTACGTGACAAGGTTGAGCTGACTGTAGCGCACCTCCGTTCCGTTCAGTCTCCCCTCGCAGTCTGGTATCGCTCTGCACGCTGCTCCGTCAGTAAAGCCTGGCCGTCGAGGTAGCGTGCGTGTGTGTATGTGTGTAATATCATTTCAGAGCAGAGCAGCTATCGCATTACAGTCAGCGCCTTGACCCGCCTCCCCTCGCTCGCTGATTAGAGAGCACGGAGGGCGCACACACTCTCGCTCGCTCTCTAAATACACACTCTGAACGCGAGCACACGTGTAGAAGAACTCACACACGGACACACAAAGCCGGCACACACTTCGGCGACCACCTATCAAAGTTATACATTTAAAATGACTGAGACGTGTTCAGAATTGCTGACATTAAAATGTTGTCTCCCTCATAAAAGACCTGTGCCAAGAGCAAAAAGAACACTGAAGGGCAGGATAAGTGGCTGCATGGCGGATGAAAGGTTAAAATGCCAACTGGGCATCACTGAAACATATTCAGAATTAGACAATATCTCAGAGTTATATCGGAAAGGAAACATAGCACGCCATTAGCAAAAAACTAAATACATCTCTTTATTTCACTCGTCTGTAAACTGAGCTTTTGGTGAGAACTAAACAGAACACAAGCGACCCTTATCAGAGGCAACGGTTTAATATCTCCTCTTCCAGTCAAACACGCTTGGCACCAGGGTTGGTATATTTCAGAGCCTCGGTAATACAGTATCTTATGAACTTGTGAAGAAAGAAGTGGAGCGGGCTACCGGGAGAAAGCAGAGCAGAACTCGATAGGTTTCGCACCCTATCCCACATCAGACGCTCGCCTCGCACGGTTAAAGATTGAGATGGCGTGTGTTTTTGGACCCGCCCGCAGAGTAGAACCCGCCCTGGCACGGCCCAAACGTTGCTCTGCAATCAGAAGGGAACTAACTACAGAGAAGCAGGCAATTTAATAACACACTGGGTGCCTCCAGTACCCAAAAATACATCGCTGAGAAGCGTTTTCTGCCTATCCAGCCAGCCCGCATGCCGACTGTTTACAGTAGGGTACATTAGGCGGGGAAGTGCTGAGGGTGCGTCGCATTAGCGAGCAGTTACAGGCTTGAGAAATGGGGAAACAATGTAGTTCTGAAAGTCAAACTGACATTTTATCAAGGACAGAGAAAGACAGCCACGTTGCCCTCCGCCCATGGACAGTGTCGTCTAAATATGGTCTAGGGCTCTAATTATACCTAAATAGGTCTATATTGGACATTTGGCTCAGCGTATATATATATACGAAAGGGCTGGCTAAAATACAAATGCTGAATCGTTAACACTACAAATGGGTACTGTTTTTTTCTGAAATGTTATTGTTATTCTTTTTGTCCTGGTGTCCTCTATGACAGGTCAAGCGTAGTAAGCATGTGATGGTCGCATGCCCTTAGACACTCATGTGTCACGGCCCTGCAGTGAACGTGGCTTCGCATCACAGGGCTGTCACTCACAGACTACCCACTGACGACCTCAGGGAGACCACTGTCATTTCACTACACTCAAAAATTCTCTCAATCACACTGCCATTAGCCAATACCATGAGGGAGAATTTGCCAGCCAGTAACATGATTGGCTGAGTGGTTCCTGCTCCTGCCACTCCTCTATCCATGTGTCCTGAAGCTGTTTGTCTGCTTAGTCTCCAGTGGTGCCATAGGGTGTACAATGTACATCTATGTCAAGTTGTCTGTGCTCTCTCTGTCTGTCTGTCTCTCTGTCTCTCTCTCTATCTCTCTCTGTCTCTCTCTCTCTCTCTCTCTCTCTCTCTCTGTGTGTGTGGGGGTATACATGTTGGATGAGTGTGTTTTTGAGCGCACGTGCGTGTATTTGTATTCGTGCATGTTTTTGTGTTGGAATGGTATGTGTGTGTGTCTATGTTGGGCTGGTGTGTGTGTGTGTTTGTGTGTGTGTGTGTGTGTGTGTGTGTGTGTGAGACAGTATGTGTTTTGTACCCGACTGCCCACTGTTTCCCTCCTTACCTTCTCTGCCATACTAAGGACACAGAGAGCTCTATTCACACAGACATCAGGTCTTTCTCACTCAACACCCCTCGCTCCATAAGAGAAACAACAGACTCACAACTACCGTGATGTCACTTCCTACCAGCCTCCACAAAACCCCATCGCCTGTCACCCCTACTTAACTCTGCCTGGTACCCATAAAACCCTCACCCACTCCACTCTCACCCAATACAAAGTCAAACTGCTAATGCTGTTGGTATGGTTCCAAAATTGGACCATTTACCCCATTTTAAGTGCACAAGTTTGGATGCCAATGCGAGCTCTTCTCTTCAGAGTACACAGTTAGCAAGTTAGCCGTTGGACCCCATTTTGGCAAGCCGTGGAATACTCTTTAACGTCAACTCCTGTGGCTCCTGAAATAAGACCACACATACACAAACACTATCATGTACATTAATGCATTAAGCAGATGCCTTCACCACAGTCAATCAGTCTACCCTACAGTGAAGACATACATTGACCACTGTGATGGTATCCCAAAAAAACGGCCTGTTGCTTTGGTGTCTTGTGTGTTTGGGATGTTTTCCCCTACTATGCTCACATGGACACACAGCCTAGAGACCTTTGTCTACAACTCTACAACTTTGTCAAAAACTCACGATGACATGATTACATAAACGGGCCAAGGTGTTCCGTCTGCAACCTTAACACGACGCCTCTGCACTGTCGGAGCCTTGACACTCTCCTCTCCCTGCTATGTTCTGCTAGCTGATCCGCGGGGAAGGGACCCCTTGTCGTCGGATGACGGGGAGTGAAATGACAGAGCGGGCTGAGGATCAGCCATTATGTGGGAGGCAGAGTGGCGCTGAGGAGCCAGCCAGGACTGGAGGTCAGCGTGAAGAGACAGCAGATGCTGCCGCAGTCGGGGGCAGGAGAGAAAGAGCCTGTTATCTTTATTGGAGATTAACAGGGGGGCTTTAGGAGAAAGCTCTCTCTCTCTTTCTCTCTCTCTCTCTCTCTCTCTCTCTCTTTCTCTCTCTCTCACACACACACATACACACTCACACACACATAAAGTAGTCACACACAGAATGACTGGACCCTTCTATAATTCCCTCTTTCCTCTTCTGCTCTCTGTTTCACTCTCTCTTCCTCTCTCTCTCTCTGTTTCACTCTCTCTTCCTCTTTTTCAGCATCCTCGCTATCTCTTTCTCTTCATGCTCTCACGCTCCCTCTCTCTCTCTCTCTCTCTCACTCTCTCTCTCTTTCTCTCTCTCCGATAAGACGCAGTGACTTGTCTGAGTATGTTGTCCAAGCTGCGTCTCACAAGCCATTTCTAATGGGATGGAGTTTACATGGAGCCGACTGGTGTATGTTTACACTACGTTAAATGTAAGCCTGCCAAGGTGGTCCTCTCTGCGGGAGCAGATAAGGCTACATTATCCCCCACCTGTGCGTGACCTATTAGATGGGGGAGCTGGTGAACGTTGAAAGATTTGTGTATCTGGCATGCACACACATACACACATAAATTAAGCATATGCGTGTACATTCTTGCAAAACTCTTGCAACATTCTACCTGTCTTTTAAAGACATGGATTTATTACATAAAATGGCTTTCCTCCAGTACAGTAGGAGTAATGAATTTGTCAAATAAAGAGCACAAGTAATCCACTAATTTGGCCCCGGTGGCTTGCTGTCTTAGATAAATGAGCTTTCTCCCGTGAACCGGGAGAAACAAACTAACCTTATCTTTGCCTGTTTCTCGTCCAAAAATATGCCTGCTTTATTTTCGCCACAGAATTCCAGCCCACCCACAGCAGGCCCTCCAGTCTCCACCATAATTATTACATACATATCTTCTAATCCACCTCCTGCGCCGGAGACATGACGCCTCTCTCTCTCTCTCTCTCTCTCTCTCTCTCTCTCTCTCTCTCTCTCTCTCTCTCTGTCTCTCTCTCTCTTTCACACACACACACAGAGACAGAGAGAGAGACACTGAGAGGGAAGCAGACATCTGGAGTGCATTTCATACACAAACGTACACACAGTGACACACACCTGTAGATCGCCTGGGGAAATCATTGTCATGTCCTCTCTAGACATTTCTAAAGAACAGTCTTTTGCACAGCTGTAACAACGTTACTAGCAGCTTAAGCCACGATGAGGTTCAATTTAGGCTAGTTCTCAGACAGATCCACCTGGTCAGAATTAAACACTTCATACTTGTTCGCCTGTAGAGCAGTTCGTGTCGATGCCAAAAGGGGGCAGATTTTTGCCTCAAGACAAAGATTCAGAGCTCCAGGGGTTCAACCAGGTAACCAAGGTAGCAGCTGCTGAACAGAATGTTTTCATTTCAGATCAGTACAACACTCATATTTGACATTTCAATCATATCATGATCCACTTAAACTGCGTCGTATTGATTAATCAAGTTAATGGCACATGTCCTGAACGTAAACAATTTAATATACAAAAATGCATTAGAGCGTTTCATCAGGTTATGTTGATTTAAGCCTTGTGCCACAGTGTCTTTTGTTGCTGTTGTTATTGCTAGCTTAGTAAAAGGGACACTAGCAATGATAAATGTTTGTTTATTTGTGTGTGGGTGCTTTCTGAAGTTGTAACGCAACTTCTCAAAATGCTTCCTTCATACTCTTGCTCTGCATTTTCCTGCGGTGATTTATAGTGTGTAAATTGAGAAAGATTTTTGATGAAAAAGCTCAAATGGACCACACCTCTTTGCAAACAAGGGCCTTACCCAGTGCAGTGTTTATGTGTCTTCTTGGCAGTATCTGCCATGCGAAGCCATCACAGAAATGAAGCATTTATCTATGGGCAGCAGTGATATATAGCTGTCGGTAAAAAGGAATGCTAGCTCAGGTTTATGAGAAGAGATAGAAATATTGTGTGGAGGTTTTTCAGGTGTTTGCTAACGTGTGTGTGCACGTGTGTGGTCATAAAATGTGTGTTTGTGTGTTTGAGTGTACTCATTTGTGCGCTTTGTTCGTGCATGTCCACGTGTGTGCATGCTTTTGCACCTTTATGCCATGCCT
>NC_045172.1:18462499-18477499 GCF_900700415.2 Clupea harengus | reverse complement strand
CTATTTAATCTTTTCTCATAGTCAAATTTAGGTATAGTACCCTTTCTCTTCTTCCCACTATTCTCATCATCTAGCGTGCAACCCACACACACACACACACATACACACACACACACATATACACTCACTCACACACACACACACACACACACACACACACACACACACACACACACACACACACACACACACACACACACACACACACACACACACACACGCCTTGGCAGTAAATGGATCTTAATTGATGCACACCATCCTTTGTTTCATAATTTAAGAGCCTAACTCATTACTTTGCCATTGTGAGCTGTGAGCACACTCACTGGCTGCCATAAACAAATAAAGCCTGCGCCTGCAAAAGCAAAGGTCCCTCTTAATCATCATGGAATCATGATGTTGTTGTTGTTGTGTGTGGTATGTGTGTGTGTGTCTGTACCCACATGAGAGAGACAGAGAGAGAGAGAGAGAGAGAGTGAGAGAAAGAGAGAGGGAGAGAAAAGAAAAAGAAAAAAGACAAAGAGATTTCAGAAGTGTGAGAGTGTTTCTCTTTTTCAGTTTCTCGGCTAAGGTCAGAGAAGCATGTTTGCCTCTCCGGAGCGAGACCAATTAAGTTGTTTCAAATACAAACAACATTCACTAACCGTTCTGGATATGCGTATGGGGGGGGTGAGATATTTTTGCCAACAGTTGAAGGAAGAGTGTATCCATACACTTCTACATGGCACATTTGCATACACCCACAAAGGTTACAACATGCAGAACCCTTCACTGCAGGTCATTTTCAAAATACAGCATAAACACAGCCTGCTTGTATGCATGTGGGTGTTTTATGTGTATATATACTGTATATATTTATATATATATATCCCTGTAGAGAGTTTTTTATATATATATATATATAGGTATGTTTGTGTGTATGGACATGTATGTGTGTACCCAGCTATGTGCGATTGAGCGTGCGTGAGTGTGTGTGTGTGTGCCACACTCGAGTGTGTGAGAGTGCATGGAGCCTAGCCAAGCGGATAATTGCATAGGCATATGTTGCCAAACTGGCCATTAGGCGACAGGATCCCCCATCTAATCCCTGGAATGGGGCCCTTAAATGGATGAGTCTGCTGCAGCCACTGCCACTGCTGCTCAGGCCCAGCTCAGATAACCAGGGGGGAGTCAGGTGGGGGGGGTGGGGGGACCCGCCACTCAACGCCAAACCTCCCCTGAACCTGGAGGTAGTAGCTCCACCTCGTAGGTGGAGGGCCCAGACCGACCACAGGGAAGCGAGCCGAGCCCAGAGGCAGACCACAGCATCACACCCAGAGCCAGAAGCCCCAAAGGGCCCTTGGCCCCGTTCATCTTCCCTTTCCCACGCCTGATGAAAGGTGGAGGCTGCGTGTGTGGCGGGCGGTTTAGCTGAAGGAAATGAAGGGCTGTGCATCTCAAGAGCCTGATGACATGTTGCAGCCCTGGCACTTCTGTGCTAGTTAGCATACCAGACTGCATGGTTGGAAAAGCCAGGATGCGAGGATGTTAAAGGGAGATACGACAAGCGCAGTGGAGGCGACATTCCAAAAGCAGATCATACTAATCACCAAGGGGACTGCCTCCTGGATTAGTATGAACAAGTCAAGACATTTTTTTTTTGTATTGGAAGCGCATTTAATGCTTGTTCACTGGTGTGCTAGAAGATTTTGCCGTTACCATCACAACTCTCTACAGGGATTTGTTTGGGTGAGGAGCGCTGCTAATGAGAGAAGATTAAACATTTAAAGTGACCGGATGAGTTTGTGGAAAAAACATCTCATAGTGAAAATGTGTGAGCGAGGTGTGAGCAGTGGGAGGCTAAGTGGAAGCTATGTGGTTAATCACATTCCATCTGAATCTAAAAAAAAGAGGAGACACAACATTTGATTTGCTTTGAGAAATACATGAAATGCAACTGCTCATGTTTCAGCCAAATGTATTCACATAACGTATGACAAAATAAATCCGGTTGTGACAAGAGCCACCATGTTGTTTTGGCTTTGCATTAGAAACGTCCCTTATTGTCAACTGAATCTAAAGGGTTTCCACATGACATTGCATAGTGAAAACTGAGGGATATGTGTCGGATCCCATACTAAAATACTAAGTACCCAATACTAATTACATAATGATAGCATACCTGGCTATGTGATATGATCCACTGGAATGTCATGGCTTCTGCAAATGGCATGGTCTCATTATGAATGTTCAAAACAGGGCAATGTGTATTCACCAATGTGCTTTCCAGTTTCTGTAATGCATAGTTCAAATAATAATAATAAAAATAATAACATTCATCACAGGAAAACCTGAAGATGTATAAATCTAACATATATATACTGTATATAGGTCAGTAATATGGCATAAAAACAATCTAGTATCTACCCAGAGAGCTTGTTTTGACTAACCAACAACGAATGTTCTTGAGAACCACGACAGAGCCATTTCCCCTAATTCAATTCAAACGATTTTTTTTGTTCAACTGTGGTGCAGATTTTTGAGAAAAAGAATTTCATTTATTCTCCATTCTCACCACATGTATTTGAATAGCATGTTATGTGTGGGAAAAAAACTCTCCTGTTGGGTCCAATTATAATCCTATTCGACCTCATGACAGTGAAGGATTTGTACTAATTGCTACATTCTCCCAATTCATCGACCACACACCGTTTCGAAAGAGAGAGAACGAGATTTGTGTGGGAGAAAGAGCATGGGCTATGATGGCAGGAGTGGGTGAGAGATGGAGAGAAAGAGAAAGAGAAAGAGAGAGAGAGAGAGAGAGAGTGAGAGAGTGGTGCAGGTATACCATATGGACGCAAGGCCAAATGAGTCAATCCAACTCCTCATGTTCAGATGTAATGCTTGTGTGGATGGTGAAGCAGCTGCTTAATGACTCCCACTGACATCAATATATAGACCCTAGTCTGCCCACTCAACACACTGTCAGAGACAGAGGGAGGGAGAAATAGACAGAAGAAGAAAAAAAGAGAAAGAGAGCGCCTGCTCACCCATACAAAATAGCCATTTATCCACATAGAGGGAGAGGGAGAAAAAGAGAGTGCATAACTAGCCATGCATCATTAGGGAAAAAGAGACAGCGAGAGAGAGAGAGACAGAGAGAGAGAGAGAGAGCGAGAGAGAGAGAGAGGGGATCAAACTCACTATGTCACCACACTTTGTATGACCTTAGTCTCATCACTGATGCCGTAACTTCCCTGACTTCAGATCAGACGAGTAGCAGTGTGTCTCACCCCTCATCTCCATCTCTGCTCCAGTCGGCCTGACCTGCAAACATCCAACAACACCGCCCCCCCCCCCCCACACACACACACACACACACTCCCTGAGCACCATGGCCTGACTTCAGGTGGAGGAAGAGGTAGATTACTTCCTGTGCCTGCCTGGGCAAACTACAGCAGTGTGCGCTGGCTGGCAAACCAATTAGAGATCTCCAGATATTTGGCAGAGGCAGACACATTTACTGGAGATGGAATCTGTGCAGCACTCAGGGTGCCTCCTGGTTCAATATGCAGCTGTTTGGTCACTGTTGCCTGAGAGGATACCCATGAACCATTCCAAAATTAGCACCCACGCTCCTTGGGTCATGACTTCCAATACCTTCACACACACACACACACCCACGCACACGCACGCACGCACACACCCACACACACACACACACACACACACACACACACACACACACACACACACAGACACACACACACACACACACACACACACTCTGCCATTAGATGGGAAATGTGAAGCTAGCATGGATTAGCATGACCCCTAATGCACGCAGATGTTGGCTTGTGATAGCGACTGCTGGCAGACGTAGCGTGGCGTGGCGCGTTCCATGGAATAATCTGTAGCATATGTGTGCGAGCTCTCTAACTGTGCAACTCACGAGCTCCCTAACTGTGCAACTCACGGAGAAAAGGGGGTTCAAATATCTCAAATCTGAAAAACTGGGTTTCCACACAGACTGTCACTCACTCCTATCACACATCTCCTCAGCACAGCTAGCAGAAAGAAATAAAAAGGGGGCAGTGGCTTTGAAATATCCTCTCAAATGAAACATATTGTATTCATTTTATGACTTTGGTATCTGGGGCGTATTAAATGGGGTTTCAGAGAGTGAGAGTCTTACACAAATTGCTTTTGCTCTCTGACATGTACGATGATTCAAAATCAAAAGAAGATGAAACTGAGAGAGACAAAAATAAGGTGTAAACACACACACACACACACACACACACTATGGATACACACATAAACTCAGCCACAAATGCACAGTACTTTTGCATGGACAAGATATACATGATAGATGTCTAAGTATCTGTTCAACTATTCATTCATTGTCATAACTGCACTTAGGCTCGCTTCATCTTCATCTTCATCTGGTCGTCCTGATTGTCAGCATATACTCTATATCTCTGAAGACACAAGCAATGCTAAACACTACTGGTGTTTCTTAAGACTCTACCATCAGTGCTTCCATTCCTACAGAGTGCCTGATTTAGTGTCTGCACATGAAATGCATGCGCTGAATTATAGGCCGTGGATGCTTGTTAAAGTTAATAAAGAGCGTGCCTTTCCCTTGCTAGGGGGTTTGTGGTCTGCTCACATCTGGGCTCCACAGAAGTCCCTGCCGAGAGGGTTGACTGCTTTGATTTATTCCCCGGACTTCCATAGACGAGGTCCCGAGAAACAGTTCATTGCCGTGGTGGTCGCCCTTTGACCTCCGTGCACCACACACATGCTGTGTGTACAAGACCCCGTCAGGGCTGTGCTGGGTGAAGTGTAGCATTCACGCTAGGCTAATGAGCCCCAAGAGGACTGACTGGACTCCCAGCAGGTCCCAGCCTGACCGGCCCATCTATCTAGCACAGCGTCTGGGCTCTGGTGTGAACACGTGTCCCTGGGGACCAGGCGACTGACTGAGAAGCTGGAGGTGTAACACATAAACATACAGGTTCACCCTGACGGATGGTGGTGGCTGGCACCACAGTCACGGCCCAATACACCTGAACCCAGAAAAGCAAACAGGTCGGAAGTGGGTGTAAGGGTGTTAGTGCGTGTTCTTGGACAGAGGGAGGTTTTGTCTGTGTGTGTGTGTGTGTGTGTGTGTCTGTGTGTGTGTGTGTGTCTGTGTGTGTGTGTGTGTGTGTGTGTGTGTGTGTCTGTGTGTGTGTGTGTGTGTGCATGTATCTGTGTCCTGGCAATGCAGTTTGTCAACTGCCTTTAAATCACAGCACTGTTTTGTCTGCTCATAACCGTGGCTCAAGTATTGTCAGGGGACTCCTCTACACGCTCTGATGAAGCCGACTTCTTGAGAGAGCGTTCCAACTCTTCCGTGCGTCGAGGTTTAATTAGCTACAGTGCGAGCGGTGTGATGATGACTCACACATGCTGACACCACAGTGGCCTCTGTGTTTCCATTACTGCACTGGCCACTACACACACACACACACACACACACTGGCCCATCTGCATCCCCAAAAGGCCCGACTCCGACGTCCAGCGAGGCTTGCACACACACACACACACACACACACACACACACACACACTCCAACGTCCAGCGAGGCTTGCATTGCAGCATGACAAAGCCACGGCACCTCGAGCTGCGAACGCGGTCAGGCAGGATCCCCGCTCCTGAACCCGCAGTGGGGGTAACTTTAGACGGAGGGAGGAGAGAGGGAGGGAGAGAGAGAGCGGGAGAGGGAGGGAGGGAGGGAGAGAGAGAAAGGGAGAAGGGATGGAAACTTTGGCGAGGGAGAGGAGTGGAGTGAGAAGGGCAAGCAGTTGGTGGTCACGGGGCTGTTGGGTGACTGGGGCTGTGGTGTGTGTGTTGTGAGTTTATGAAAAGTTGTGTGTCTGTGTGTGTGTGTGTGTGAGAGACAGAGATGGTGTTGATGTGAGGGAGATAGTGTGTACTTTCGTGTGTGCAAATTAATGTATATGAGGATGGATATGTATGAATGTGTGTGTGTGTGTGTGTGTGTGTGTGTGTGTGTGTGTGTGTGTGTGTGTGTGTGTGTGTGTGTGTGTGTGTGTGTGTGTGTGTGTGCATGTGTGTATTAGAGGAGTGTTAGAGGGGTATTAGCAGAGGAGAGAGGGCTGGTGAGGTCCTCGGAGGTGTGTTGTGCCTTACTGTACCCAGTGGAGACTCACTTAGAGCATTGGGTAAATTAAAGAGCCACACTGTCTTACAGTACACATCAGTGTCAGGACACTGATTCAGACAACCTTCATCACATTACACACCGTAACAAAAACTTTTATAGATTTCAATTATTAATAACATACCATGTTATTGTAGGAAATAAAGAACACATACATTCACTGTTGTTGCATATAACTGAAAGTATCACTGTCATGAACGCACGTATACTATGAGATACTAATCTATAGTTGTCTGCTGAATACGTTTTACATTACTGTCACTGTTTGGTTTCTTGATACTTTCAGTGTCTTGATTTCTGTATGAAAACAAAGACTGAGTGCCTCTGAGAGTGTGTGTGTGTGTGTGTGTGTGTGTGTGTGTGTGTGTGTGTGTGTGTGAGTGCCTCTGAGAGCGTCCATCATTTTGTGTATTTTATCAAATTAACCCGTGCCAACTCTGACAGATGGAGAGACAAACACGAGCAGGAAGGGGAGAGGATGAAATAAAACAGTGACATCAAACTTTAAAAATGATCCAAGATTTAGATCCATCTGGGGAGAAAATTCGACAACCGAGCGTGACTCGCCAGTTTATTTTCCCTTTAACTCTCAATTAGGCTGTAATTGCTTGTCTTAACGAGGAAGCGAGCATTTCTCGGGCGTTTAATGACTCCCCTGGTCTGCCTTCGTCTTTGGCGGTGTCACGGACAGAGCCAGTGTTCTTCAAACAACCCCCTGAGAAACGACCCTCGGCTGGATCCTTCCTCTCCGGGTGCCGCGTCTCTTTTTTGGAAGTGCGGAGGCTTGTTTGGCGTGTTTTTTTTTCTCTTCCTCTCCGTCTGGAATCTTTCACGCGACTGGCGTGCTAGTAGAGAGTAACCGAACACCCAGCACCCCGACACTATTCTGGAATGTGAAAACAGCGCAGCGAAGGGGAGAAAGGGAGAGTGAGTGAGTGAGGGCCGTCACCGTGATTTATGCGGTTTACGGAGAGCCTGTCCAAGAGGAGTGATTTAATTTTCCGCACATTCGTGTGTAATGGATGCCTGGTTCGCCTCATTCTCAAGAATGTTTGTTTCCATATTGCACCCCTGGGTTCGGGGGCCGAGGCAGACTTCTGTAAGCACAGGTTAGGGGCCTGCGTTAAGGGCCGATCTTCAACAGCTCTTTGGGGAGACTCCAGGAATTTCTCATTGTCAGTTATAATGACATTTGGCTGTACTTCACAAAGCACAGAAAAGACACCAGTTCCAAATAGGTGGCCTGTGAAAACACACAGTGTGAATGGAATGTTGTCTGAAGACTCTCTTTGGAATGTTCAATTGGTGTATAGCGGTGTATAGCATCTTGAATTTGGTACTTACCGCATTGTTACACAGTAGTTACATACTCCTATAAACCAAATACTGATGTCTGCATAGTTCAATGACAGTGTTTATTCTATAAAGAATTCCTCATTTAACATATCCATTCTGTGGAGAGTGAGTGCATGTATCACACAATTTCAGTAAATACTATGCCTAACCAGATATTACCATGGTCATAAAAGCATGCATCTTGAAGCTTGCATGCTGAAACTTCATATGTGAATAGCACATCAAATGAGTATATATCTGCATCATATATGTGCATGAATATTCAACCTTACATTTAGACACATGGATTTAAAGTTTATATAAGGATATATAAAAGTGAAATATAAAAAAATGGCATATAAAATAGTCATGTCGCCATGGAGGTGTCATGTTCATTTGTATCTTCAGGATCGCATTACTGTTACTGACTATGGTGTGTGTGTTTGTGTGTGTGTGTGTGTGTGTGTGTGTGTGTGTGTGTGGCGCTACAGCAGGCCTGGCAAGGGGCTGGCTCCGTGCTGAGTGTCGTAGTGCTGAACTAACGGGAGCGTTCCTACATCACGATGGAGGAACCCGATACTCACTCATGTATGCGACCCCCCGACTGGCCAACACAAACACCTGCCGTTACACACACACGGACACACACACACACACACACACTTAAATGTGCACACACACACGCGGACACACAAACACACACACTTAAATGTGCACACACACACATGGACACACACACATGCATGCACATACGCTAACACACATACACAGCCATGCATGCACACATCCATGCATGCATGGCCACACACACACAAACACACACACACACACACACACACAGAGAGACATACAAACACACACTAAGACACGGTGCATACGCCTAAAGAAATACACACACAAACCCACACACAAACACTAAAGCGCATAGAAACATGTGCCTAAACACACATGCACACTAACAAACATTTAATACATTTAATCAGGCTCTGCGGTTAGATTTAGAAGTTTCTTGAGTAAAGGGAATATCAGTGAGTAAGTGTGTTTGTGTGTTTTCTAACCCATCAGTATGTCAGCACAGTCAGTCCCATTTGAAATGGAGGAGTTTCCATGCTGAAGGTGATTAGCTGAAATGTCCACATTAGATGTTTATCCCTCTCAGCCAAGAGAACCAGCCTCTGACCTGTCCTCCCTGCCTTGCCTGGTACACATCTATCACAGCAGAAACTTGGCAGACACTATCTAACACACAACCACACACACACACACACACACACACACACACACACACACACACACACACGCACACACACAACCACAACCACACACACACACACACACAGACACACACACACACACACACGCAAAAGAATGAAAACAACACTCATTAAACAGTGGACATTAAAAGAAACAATTCCGTAATGAAGCGTAAAACTGGGGGATGAACCACAATTACATCTCTTTAAGCCACTGCTCCGATTACACACGAGTACACTGTTTGTGACCAGCTCACATCCAAAGCCTATCTCAACTCTCAAGGCCAAAGCACACCAGTGCCCTTCAGGTCTCCCACATGCAGCAAACCTGTCAGCCAGAAGTATATCTGAGACATCGCCCTGCTGAGGAAGCACAGGCCTAGGGAAGTGGAGACCTTTGAACCCTGTGTTTGGAAGATTCATTCTTCACAGTTCCTCAAGTATAGATGGGATATAACAGTCGGGGTGGTGTCTCTGTGGGCCCCTGGCTAAAGGTCAAAGGTCATACACATAGGCAGTCAGGAGTGGTGTGTTGGTGATTAGTCTGGCCTTGCGATCAAGTTTAGGGTCGAGCGTGGTGGTGTCCGGAGGAACGAACAAAAGATTATGGCCCTGATCTTTTCACAAAGATTTTTTGAGATCTTCCTCATGACTTCCTCCCAAGGTCGTGACAGATACTTGGACTCCCATTATCAATGCTGTGGGTTTGACCCTCAAGAAGGGGCAGACCATCCCACTACCCTGTCTACCCTTACTAAATGTAGAAGAATGTTAGGGAGGATTATTGACCCGGCCAATGTTTTGCTAAGGCATCCAGAGAGCATCAACAGAAGGAACATTGAGAACTTTTAGTACCTGAGGGAGATTATAAATGGCAGATTTATTTGGCATCAATTCAGATTTTCAAACTGTGGACATTGGTTATTTAAGCCAGGGTCACGGTGGACTTGTCCCATCACTTCATCAAATGGTCAACTTAAGTCTTAGAAAGTGTTCACGACAAGACCAAAATAGGAAAGCATGCCTCTAGTAGTGTGATGCAAACCAAGTGCAGATGCTAATCTATATAGACAGTTATTATATTCCACACTATAGCCTAGTTGAGGTGTCTATTATTATTGACTGTGGTATTTGCACTGAGCGGTTGACATTTGTGTAAACAGGCCTGTAGTCTGTCATGACCTCTTCAAAACCTGGTTAATATGAGTTTCCAGTTTTGCTTGCAGTGGAGGCTAGCATCGGTTACATTTACACTCAAATGTGAATTTTGAACACACTAAATGGTTTTATTTGATCTTGTGAATTGCATCACTTTTTTTTTGGAGATGTGCTTTTTTGGTCACCCGTGACTGTGAGGAAATCCCCCCCCCCCTTCTTTTCCTTCTCCCTCACACAGGTGAAGGGTAGGTCAGCCTGAACTTCCGAGCGACAAAAACCATTCCCATCCATCCATCCCGCCTCGCTCCATCCTTCTCCCCATCTCCATATTCCACAACACTCAGCGTCTTCCGATAACAGCCCCTGATGAGCCCATTTTCCCCGTGAGCTCGGCCCAGGACTTCATAATGGGCGCTGTAATAAAATGAGCAAATCCACTTTGCTGGTTCCACCTCAGCCACACTGGCTGCAAAGGGCCGCATTCACCGCCAACGAAAAAGAGGCCTAATGGACATAAAGGAGAGGGGGGGGGGGGGGTGAAGGACGAATGGGGGGCACGCGATGACAAAAAGTACTCCGATGTGCTTTTCATTAAGAGGGGGTGAAGTCATCGCCTGACATCCAACCTGACTCTGCTGCCATGCGACTTCTGTCTAACCCGGTTGCGACTGCTTCTGCGCTTTCGACTATCGGATCTCGGGTCTGGGTGTGTGTGGGGATGTGGCGTGAGTCGCTTACCCGCGTGCGCTCCACACCCCGCCGTGGATGCGTTTGACTGACGCATGCTAACAAGCTGCTACTGCTGTGAGGTTCCAGGCAGGCACCAGTGATCCACCAAGAATAGAGAAAGAAAAAAATAAAACCTCTCTCTCTTCCTCTCAGACATACATGTACGTCCTGTAATATATGGGTGCGGTGGACATGATGTGCGGTCCGGAAGGCTCTTTCTCCCTCACACCCACCGTGAGGATCAGTCCCTGCTTCCTTTCCCCTGCACATCTCTCCTCCGTTCTCTTTGGCTTTGGGAGAATCAGGCTTCATCTGAACAATAGTTTTCCTCCGTATTAATCAAATCCGAAAATAGACATCAGAGTTTCACAGTTTAAATGGGAACTAAGGCAAAGGGAAGAACACATCACAGGCCTCTGAAAGGAGAAGTGTTTTCTGCACATCTTCTATTTTAGTGTTTTAATTTCATTTCACTTGCTTTCATTAAAAGTAGCTGCCATGTCTTAATAAATGTAATGAATTTGTGGGAGAGTGAGTGGGGGTGAGGAAGAGTCGCACTGAAACTGATGACGAGGCTTTCAAGGGAGAGGGTGTGAGCCAGGCAACAGCTTAAGACCTCCGGTAAGAAGCGCATCAGCAAAACGAGTGCTTCCAAGCAGAGTTTCAGAACGGCGTAGACAGACGTGGGGCACGCCATTTCTTGATGTCAGTCATTTTCCTTACAGTCACTTCAATGCAGCAAGTTGCTGAAGTGGTAGTAAGGGAGTGTGTGTGTAAGTGTGTGTGCGCGTGTGTGTATATATGTGTGTGTGTGCGCGTGTGTGTATATATGTGTGTGTGTGTGTGTTTGTGTGTGTGTGTGTGTGTGCCCATGTGTCTCAGAAGTGACCCTTAAATTGAGTTTACTGAGACGGCAACTTCTCCAGCATTTACATTAGTCTAACGACATTGGCACAAGCGCAAAACTGCCTCTGGCTTCAGCTCAAATCCAGATAAGCATCTCTCACCCTCTCTCTTCTTCTTCTTCTTCTTCTTCTCTCTCTCCAGAAACAGCAAGACCGAGGCTGTGAGGTAAGGCAGTCAAATCCTCATGATACAGCGCCACACTTTCTGACTATTAATAATCTCATTCAACCTGAAAACTTTGGGCTAATTTTTTAATCATTGAAATTTTAGAAATGCGAATTGGAAAATTAGGAGGCTATACGAGAATCCCCTCAGCACTGGTGTCTGAATCCTAATTGGCAGAGGATGTCATTATGGGGGAAATATGAGACTCTATCTGTTCTCATAGAGGTATAATTTATCTGAAGTGTGTGGGAGAAATTATGGTTATTACTTTAATGAGTATTCTAATGGGAGACAATATACCCCATGTCATTGGAAGCCATTTTTTTAGACGATACATTAGCATACAATATCACACAAGGTTTAAAATCATATAGAGATAAATGCCGTTTTTTAAAAGGGATATTTAATGTAAAACATATATAAAACATGCAGATATGAGGAAACCCACAATTCAAAGTGTTTCATATACAGAGTAATGGAATACAGTTTGATAACCATTTATGATATACAATACACCACAAAGAAGGTTACGCTGATATTTAGATCTACTATAAGAAGGAAAGACAGAATTCCACCTGGGATTCTTTCCCCCTCTGCTCTCCAGGTATGATACATAAATGCAGAGTAGAACAGTGAGTTGTTTTAATACATGCGCCATTTTCCTCTGACTGGAGTGAATGTTTACAGAGTTAAACCCTTCATAAAATCCCAACAAATCCCGACGGGAGATGCTATGGAGACTTTGTTTAAAAAAAAGGCACGCTACAGAAAGGGAAGACCTATACATTTGAAATAATTACAACCAGAGACAAGAAACAAAAGGAGAGCGTGACCTCCAACCCACCCAGGGGCACAGGGGTGGGAGGCTGCTTTTGGATGGGCCTTATTTATCCTGTCCATTTCCCCTCAGTGGAGACCTCCAGCTCCTCTGTGAACTTGTTACTGTACCACCTACATCTTGTCTTTGTTCTGTGGGCGAGTTAAAGAGCAGGGCAGGGCAGGACACACACACACACACACACACACACACACACACACACACACACACACACACACACACTTGCAGAGGAGTGCAAAGGGGTCACTGGTACCATCAATTGATCAACACACACGCCTCCCTACACACACACACGCACACACATACACTTCCTCTGAACATTAAATAAGGAAATAAGAGTCACAATAGTTTAAAATAACCTCAAGGCCAAGTCAGTTCACCAAAGTAACAGTAGGAAACAATATTTCACATCACATTTATAGAGTTATCCATTTAATCTTAAACCTAAAACAAACACCTGTTTATATGACATAAGACTTTTCCCCATTCCACAAACTTAAAAGAAATATGTACACACAAGTCTATCACACCTTACAGGCTGATTAAGGCACCCATTGTATTGTAGTTCTCAAGGGGATGTGTCTATGTTTGTCTACATTTCCTGGCATGATTGTTGTCGCCGTACACAACAAAAACTAAATTGGCACAGACGTAGCGACACGGAGAGCTAAATGAGATTCATTGGCAGTCGGTATGGTTTGATGATTAATTCACAGCTTACACACAACAAACCTCACAGACCAAGAGTTTAAGTACTCACAGGACGCCGATAGAGAGTACAGCCATGCACGTATACATGTATGTGGGCACATCCGTACCTACTGGTGCAGACACACACACACACACACCTGACCCAAGGGAATGCATGCACACTCAGACAGTTCCCGAGAGGTCAGCAGAAACAAGACCACAGACACACACACATATACTCAAATGCACAAGCCAGGAAAAAAGGAAGCCCAGGACTGGGGTTCTGTCTTTCTCTATCTCTCTCTATCCATCCCTCATTCATGTAACTACCCGCCACCCCCACTTCATCGCCATCAGTTCATTTCTGCTTTCACTCTCTTTTTCTTACACAGACATGCTAAAGAAAACAATCGTCCATATTAACACATTGCCACATCATCATACGGTCTCCGCCCTTCTACACTGCCCCGATCAGTGAGTTCTTCTGGCGGGGGTCCTGGTGGTGTGTGCTGGCCTCCCCATAGGCTCCGTAGCGGTCAGGGCTGGCGCTGCGGTAGCCCGCCTGGACCACCTGCTCATAGCGGGGGGCGCGGAGCGCCAGCGTGGGAGAGCGGGGCACGTCCTGCCGGACTGGCACCCTGTGGACAGAGGACGGCGACGGGTGGGAGGGGTAGGGGGGTCGGTAGCGGCGCTCCAGCTCTGCCGAGCGGGGCATAGGCAACCGTGGGGAGCCTGGCACCTGCCCCTGCCCCTGCCCCGGCCCCTGCCTCTGGGGGTAGCTGTCAGGCATGGAGTAGCTCTCACGCAGGGCGTAGGAAGGCGCCGGTTGGTAGTTGAGGGGGTAGGTCTCGCGCTGGGGGTAGTTGTACTGCGGGGCGGGGGCCGGGTATCGGGCTGGCTCCCTTTTGGGGGACCAGTGCTGGGCAAGGCGCTCGTCCACTGGCATCCGCCTGAAACGCAAACACAAGAGACAGGAAATAAACACAAGCCCGTCATGGATGCTATTGTTTGTTGCTATGCTAGTGTTTGAGGAGGCATTGGGAATTTTACACTCTGGTGGCATACTGCACTGGCTCAGTCTTGCACTGATGGCTGTCAATACATAAATTACATCACTCAGTTTAATGTTATTTTTCCTCAGACAACACAGTCCACTGAAATGAACTTTATGAACCCAATTTGCAACTTCAATTTGATCACACTTTAGAAGATCTTTAGAAACACCTTTGGAAATCATTCCAGCCATTTAACGAGAGAAATCCAGACACTAGCGACACCTCTTCTTGGCATAAAAGGCATAAAATTCAGTCAAAACAAATCCGCTAGCCTGCTAGCAAACAGCAGAAACAGCCTGTCAATCAGAGTGGCCCGCGGCGTCTGACGGACCAACTGCTGAGAGAGTGACAGCTGACAGGATGCGAGCGTTGGCGTGTTTGTGGTGATTGGTGCTGCCGTGCGGCACCGTGCCCAGCGTGTGTGTGTGTGTTTTCCTGCGCGAAAGTCAGGGTGTTTGATGTCGGACAAGGGTGCTTGCTGGCTCGGAAAATGTGACCTCTGCAGCTGTAGCCATAGACGGACACCATGGGTGGTTTTTCCCCGGGCATCAATTACAGTCTGCAGTGTGTGGATGCATGTGTGTGGGTGTGAGTGTGTGTGTGAGAGGGAAATAAAAGAAACAGAGACATGAGAAAAAATGTATAGCAAATGGGCAATTTGTA
>NC_045172.1:18444999-18459999 GCF_900700415.2 Clupea harengus | reverse complement strand
TTGAGTCAAACTTTCTTGTGTATACGTGTGTTTCTCTCTCTCTCTCTCTCTCTGTGTGTGTGTGTGTGTGTGTGTGTGAGAGATATCCCTCTCCTTTAAATTTGTTTGTTTGTGACGCCAGCAGTGTGATTTAATAGTGCTAGGTGTTTCTGTCTTTATGTTGCGATGTATTGTGTTGTGTGTGTGTGTGTGTACGTGTGTGTGTGTGTGGTTAAGAGGTTGGCAGTTTCCTGTAGTATACCCACCCCAAAAACCTGTTTCCAAAAAACAGTCACAGACTTTCATTTTCTAGTGAAGGGGGAAAAAAAATCTGATTTTATTACGACCTCCCTGCTTCGCGGCAAACTTGGTTACGGGGGGGGGGGGGTGAACAATAAAAAACTGCAATAAAACGGAAAGGAGAAATGACGAGTTCATAAAATAGAGAGAAAAGAATGAATAGAATTAAACCTCAGGAATGGGGAGAACCTAGGATGGTGGATGTGGCTAGCCTATGATCACAGATGTTTCCATGCCATCTTAGGCTACTCGCATTCCTGAGCGGTTTAATTCCTAATCTAATCACATCATTTAATGGGAAACCAGTCATCTCAGCCACATGGTGGAGGTTCCGTCTGGGCTCTCCACACAGTGCTGCTTGGCTGGGCTGGGCACGCTGATCAGTGAATGCCCACTGTGTGCCCTGGGCACGCTGACCACTGAATGCCCACTGTGTGCCCATGGGCACGCTGACCACTGAAACCCCACTGTGTGCCCATCACGCCTCCAGCACATCATGTCTGCATGTTTGTCAGGGGGGCGCATCTGTGGACTGGGAGGACTTCTCTTGTGCAGATAAGTTTTAAGGCAGGTTTGACACAATGAGTGATTATAAAGCGATTTATCCCTGCTTCTATTTATAATGTGAACCACCACAGCTGTAATGCCCCATCAACTGTTTGAACAAAGTACTGACAATGGTATGGAGGACAGACACTGCATACATATGGACTGCCATTCTTCATGCTTTTTATTAATGATGTTTTCATGATTTCTAAATGAATGTGAGAGAGTGGTTGAGCTGGGTGTCTGAGTGTTGCTGCCCTGAAGGGGACTTGACCCTGTGGTCTCATCGGCAGAGAGGCCATTTAGGGAAGTGAGGGCGAATGAGCGGGTGAGTGTGTGTGCACTCCTTAGATTCAGCCCACTGCACCGCTAGGAAGGGGCTGAGGAGAAATAAGTGTCTGGCTCTCACACACACACACACACACACACACACACACACACACACACACACACACACACATACGTGTGTGTATATATATATATATATGTATATGCATATAGAGAGAGAAAGTGAGTGAGAGAGAGAGAGAGGCGCATACTCAGACTAACACACACACACACACACACACACACACACACACACACACACACACACACACACACACACACACACACACAGACAGGCTACAAGGATTCTCTGTGAGGCTGATGTGGAAGGCGTAGCGTGGAGAAGAGTAGAGTTCCCCCACAGGCCCCCTGGAGGGCCCAGACTGGAGGAGCCAGCCTCTGTCTGAGTCTCCATCCCTCTGTCTAGCTACCGCTACCTCTCCCTCAACGCCACCAGCCAGCAGACGCATAACACAGAACACAACACACACACAACACACACACACACACACAATACAAAAACACACACACAATACACATGCACACACACACAATACACATGCACACACACACACACACACACACACACACACACACACACACACACACACACACACACACACACAATACACAAACACAATACACAAACACACAATACACAAACACGCACACACCAAATTGCTGTCTGAGCCTTGAAGTCCCTCTTTATGCCTTTATCCCCCCATGATCACTCTGAAACAGAAACACGTACAGTAGATACTTTCTCTCTCTCTGTGAAATACACACATCTCTGCAGTGCCTCTTTTTT
Source organism: Clupea harengus (assembly GCF_900700415.2). Taxonomy (NCBI): domain Eukaryota; kingdom Metazoa; phylum Chordata; class Actinopteri; order Clupeiformes; family Clupeidae; genus Clupea; species Clupea harengus. The sequence continues at coordinate 18,458,039 of NC_045172.1, read as the reverse complement.
GCCTGTCACACCCTGTCTCCATCACACACACAGAAACATCCATCCGTTTTTTCCTTGCTCTCTTCCCTCTCTCTCTCTCTCTCTCTCTCACACACACACACGGGCACACACACAGGCACACACACACACACACACGTGCGCACACACACACACGGGCACACACACTCTGTGTCTCTATGCACCAGGAGGGCTTTGACTCACTCTAACACAACCACAGTGAACCCGGAGGCGGATTCCACCAAGCATGTTTTCTAGTAACGACAGCTAGCCTGACTGCCTTGAATCAACATTGTGACAACGGCACGCTCTCCCTCTTCCTGAGGCAGACACCAAGCCAATAGAACGACACAATGCACGATGACAAACTCTACATCTTCAATTCACATAGGCCAAGTCAACAGACTGCTCCTCATACTCATGGGTATGACCAAATGTGACTCCAAACAAAAGCTTACAGGACTAGACAGCCTATAAGGGAACTATTTATTCTTAGAAATAGATGAGAACATAGACGTTCTGACACGGCGCCTTAAATATCACCACAGTCTTTTCATTATTATATTATTTCTAATCAGGAAACAGGAACCTTGCCTGTCCAAGGATAGTGCTTCGGCTTCTGTTGCTAATTCAATTGCTGCCTAAAATTAACTTAAATTTAATTGGAAATGACCCAAGCCCAGTGCTCATCCAAACACCTACACACACACACACACACACACACACACACACACACACACACACACACACACACACACACACACACACACACACACACCCTAGCCCCAAGGACCTAGCCACCAGCTGTGGCACAAAAATATGATTATAGACACCCTGGAGAACACCAGCACGCCAACAATATGCCATGGCCCCACCCTTTAAGGCAGGTAATCCAATCACACATGGACACAAACATGGGTACATGGGTAGCCAATCAAAACTGTGCTTTGTCAGGAACCCAAGCTGGTGACTGTGAGCCTAATTTCACTTAACTATGTTTTCAGAGGACGCAGGAGGTGTGTGTGTGTGTGTGTGTGTGTGTGTGTGTGTGTGTGTGTGGCTCTCTTTCTCTCTCACTCTCACACACACACACACACACACACACACACACACACACACACACACACACACACACACACACACACACACAGCCTTATTCAAGGAAAAGTTCAACAGGGCGAGTGTTGCTTTCCTCTTCTCCCTCTTCAAATAAAAACCAGAGGGAAGGAGAGACCGAAGGGGAGGGGGAGAGAGAGGGAGAGAGAGAGAGAGAGAGACTTAGTGGTAGAGGAGGAGAGAGAGAGGGACAGCGAGAAGCTGCCAGACAGAAAGAGTGAGTGTGCGAAAAAAGGAGGGAGAAGAATATGCTAATGTGCTAGCGCAGCGTGGCAGAGCTAGTCATTTACAGAGAAATGGGTTTGAATGAGGCGCCCGAGGGGCCGCGGTGGCTCAAAGCTGAGCACTGAAAGATGGCTTTTATTTCCTTCTCAACCCTCCTCTCCTCTCCTCTCTCACTTTTGAGGTTGACAAAAACAAGTCAGCGAATGTAGTTGAACAAGCAGAAGACTGAAGCCAGCGAGAGCTGTTGATTATTTGCACTCACTCATCCCTCATCACAGGGGAGCGGGGCTCACCACAAGCTCTTCAGACTCAGATGGGCATGAACACAACTAAATCCATCACGTGTGTGTGTGTGTGTGTGTGTGTGTGTGTGTGTGTGTGTGTGTGTGTGTGTGTGTGTGTGTGTGTGTGTGTGCTGTCGGAGTCACACTGTGGGTCTACTGAGTCATGAGGTACACTCCAGAAAAGTGTACTTACTTATGAACATTTGATTAAAGTATTAAAATACTCTTTATGCATGCACCTATTTATTGACAGGTACTTTCAGTACATAATCTAGAAACACTCTCTAGATGGCATGCAGATCTGTAGCTGAGTTCTGGAAACTGGGGATCAGCATAAAAAGTGCCTTGTTTTCATTTCCATTTAAGACACACGTCGCTTTCTCACTTCCGGGAATAACAACAAGGCCTTTAAGCACTGTTTCACTGTTCAGCGACTCTACCCACAGCTTGTCATTATGAAGCATAATCTTTAAACACACTATACATAACATTCAGATACTAGATGAGACATGGAAATTGGAGATCAGTATGAAAGGCTTAGTTTGGATTTCCAAATGAAGGCAAATAGAGACGACGACAACAACAACGACGACGACAACAACAAGGCCTTTAAGTAGCGTCATGGTGTTTAGTGTCTCCACGCACAGCTTGTCCTTATGGAGCCGCTGTCTGTGAGACATCTGGGGTCAGTCACACGTGATAGAGTGCGTGCACACGAGCAGTGTTTTCTAACCCCGCCCCAGCACTTAGACTGTATATGCTGTGTGATATATGGCCCGACCACTCAATGTGGCTTCCAGCAGTTTCCCCTTCTGTCTATATGTGTGTGTGTGACGGAGTGCGGGGGTTTCTCTCCACAGTGTAATGTGTGTATGTCTATGTGTGGTGTTTCAGTTTTCTACAGAAGACCGTGTCAATTTGCTGTGGGGGTTTCTCTCTGTGTGTATGTCTATGAGTGGTGTTTCCGTTTTCTACAGAAGACTGTGTCTTTGGGTGTATGACTACATAACCGTGTGTGTGTGTGTGCGTGTGTGTGTGTGTGTTTGTGTGTGTCAGTGTAGGGAGAGTGGATCAGGTGAACTCACAGGACGGGAAGGCCCTCTGCAAGCAAGGACTCCAGATTTAATTAGGGGCTCTAAAGAGGATTATTGCAGCGTGTGTGTGTGTGTGTGTGTGTGTGTGTGTGTGTGTAGGAGGGGGGAGGCGTTGGGGTGAGAGGGAGTCCCACTGGACTTTCTTCTTCACCTCTGGTTACTTCAATGGGTGTACAATCTGGCAACCTAATATCCTTCCATAACGTACATCTACATGTGAGTACGTACGTACAAACACACACACACACACACACACACACACCAATTTACCTGGGCTGATGGGAATAAACATCTTCATATCGCGGAGCCATCCGCTGGTCAGGACTACTCATGGCCATCTGTGTAAACACACGAAGACACAACAGGACATAAGAGGGTTAAACACAACTATTTATATGTGTATGGCTCTGTGCATTTGTTTGTCTGTGAGTGGGGAACCGTGTGTTTGTGTCTGTCCTGTGTGTGTGTGTGTGTGTGTGTGTGTGTGTGTGTGTGTGTCTGTGTGGTAATCCCTGGATTAGGGAGTAATTGTGGGAATGTGAGTGAGGGGGAGATCATAGATGTTTGAAGACCTTCTCAAGTTACAGCAAACAGGAAGAGTCTTTATATCATTCTCACACACACACACACACACACACACACACACACACACACACACACACACACACACACACACAGTACAAGAGGAAGAGCTTGATTAACCTCAACGAGTCACATGGTTAAAAATGTGATTCCTTTTAGCAGACATCATTAACCACTTCCCAACACACGGTCCACCTACATACATGTACACACTTTTCGTTTAAATATGCCTTAGAGAGCTGTCTAAACATCATTTACCCGCTGGCAAGGACACTTTTTTCCTGTGTGTGTGTGTCTACATGTTTGTATATCTATGTGTGTTCCAGTGTGTGTGTGCTGGGTGTGTGTGCTGGGTGTGTGTGTGTGTGTGTGTGTGTGTGTGTGTGTGTGTGTGTGTGTGTGTGTGTGTGTGTGTGTGTGTGTGAGAGAGTTGCATGCATGTGGACAAGCACTGAGGTCATTTTGTGCATCTGTGGCTCTGTCTTCAAATGGCTGTGTTTATGCGTGCTGATATTTGTGGGGTGAGTTTTGTTGTGTGTGTGTGTGTGTCTATGTGAGAGTGAGTGAGCGTGGGTGTGTGTGTGTGTGTGTGTGTGTGTGTGTGTGTGTGTGCATATATGTTGGGTCCTTGTGGACATGAGTGATTGTGACAGCTGAAGGTTAGGCACATTATGTAAACACCGGCTAACTCAAAGGGGAAATGGTGGCATTTGTCTCAATAAAGACACTTATGAAAACATATCCGTCAGGACGGAAGAGAAAGAGAGAGAGAGAGAGAAAGAAAGAGAGAGAGAGAGAGAGGGACAGAGACAGAAAAAAAGAGAGAAAGAAAGAGAGCATAGAAGATATATGGAGGGAGAGAGAGAGGGAGAGAGAGAGAGAGAGAGAGGGGAGAGCAGACTGCCCTAACTCCCAGTAGCGAAGGCTGTAGAGGAGCCGCTGGTCTCTGCATGCTAAATGTGATCTTTCTGCACACAAAGAAGCCTCCGTGGGGCCACACATCTCCAGGAGAGGCAGAGAGGGGCTGGAGAGGAGAGAGGAGCCAAGCGATGGCGAAGAGGAGGCGAAGGCGAAGAGGAGGCGAAGGCGAAGGCGAGGGTTTGAAAGGTCAGCTTTGGGGTGGGACGAGGCGAGTGATTACAATCATCACGGGTCAGCTGGGAGATGAGGCTTTGTCTCGTCGCTCTCTTGTCCTTTCTTTTGCGCTCATCGCTCTCTTTCTTCCTTTTCACTCACTCACACACACACACACACACACACACACACACACACACACACACACACACACACACACACACACACACACACACACACACACACGGCCATTTTCTTAGGAACTATTCTGGAACATTCTCCACATACCACCTCTGCCTTTCTCTTTAACCCTCTCAATTTATCTTTCCCCACAACCATTTGGGTCTCTCTCCGTCCGTCTCCTTTCTGTCTCTCTCTCCTCTCCTGTTCTTGAGTCGTATGACCTTTTAAGGCCTGGACGGTCTGAAGGCAGAGGGGAGAGGACTGGCCCTGTGGATAAGTAGATTATTCTCCCCTGTTTCTGCTCTGCTTCACACAGAACTGTCTTACGAAACACACTTCTCCAGCTGCTGTGTGTGTGAGATTGCCTGCGCGCATCTCTTGATGTGCACGTCTGTCTGTGTATATTTATGAGACCATTTGTGTGTGTGTGTGTGTGTGTGTGTGTGTGTGTGTGTGTGTGTGTGAGACACATCATGTGTCTGGTGTGTTCGCTCCGTTTCTAGTCCATTTGCTAAACTCAGCCCACCAGTGCTCTCTCCAATCACAGCGTTACATAAGTGCATTTGAGCACATGAACAGAGCCGTGAACATCAGCCGTCATCGCCCAGGAGAGGGGAGCCATTCTTGCAGGTGATTAACACAAGCAGAAACCAGGAAGTCAGCGCAGAAACTAACACTGCAGGTGAGGAGCGGGAGGGGGCGGGTGGCAGAGAGAGAGATGCACAGAAGCAGCACTGCAGGGGGCTTCAAAGATTTGTGGATGACTCACAATGCTGGTTGTTTGTTTGTGTGTGTGTGTGTGTGTGTGCGCGTGTGTGTATATGTGAATGTGTGTGCGTGTGTGCACATGTAAAAGCGAGAGAGAGAGAGAGTGAGAGAGAGAGTGTAGGGTTGTGTGGATGTGTGTGTGTGAGAGAGAGAGCGAGAGAGAGAAAGAGTGTGTGTGAGTGTGGGTGTGTGTGTATCTTCGACTGTGTTAGGGGATGAGTCTCACCACAGCACGTTAAGCATCATTCTGCAGAGGGAGATATAGCGCCTCTGCTCAGGTACCATGACGACTTCAGCCGATTCGCTTTGAGATGCTAGTTGAGTATTATAATGAGCTGGTGGCTAGAGTCGCTTTCATTTCCCACTAATAAAATGGCATGGATGGACAATGTGTTTGTGTGTGTGTGTGTGTGTGGGTGGGTGGGTGGGTGTGTGTGTGTGTGTGTGTGTGTGTGTGTGTGTGTGTGTGTGTGTGTGTGACCACATAGAGAATACCAATGCTGGGCACACACACACACACAAACACACATAAACAAGCTGAAGTCATGCATATGGATGTGCAGAGATTAGATCAATGGTATTTACGCACTGAGGGCTGAGCAAACACAAACACAAACACAAATACACTCACAAACACACACACACACAGCAAAGGCAGCATGAAGGGCAAGGTCACTCTGTGCACAGCAGAGCCATGGGAACAACACACACACTCACACGCACACACTTAAACAAACACAAACCCACACACAGACAAATGGGGCCAAATGCTTTACACACACACACTGAATGCACTCAAACACAACAGACTGCAATTTGATATGAATGCAGCAATTTCCTCTGAACAAAGTCACTCAGTGCAATGTCTCTTCTGTTACTGCTGCAAAATGGCATTTAAATACAGGCTATGGGAATAAAGAGGTATTTTAGTAGTAGTTAGAAGCATACAAAACTGACTAGGATAATCACAAGGGGGATATAGGAGATAATAAGGTAATTAGAATACACTCATTAAAACCACTGTCTAAGTCAATGACCATCACTGAAACGCTACAAACTAATGATGAATTTGTTAATCTGTTATTGCATCCACGGTGAAGAGGAGAGCAGATACTGACACACACACACACACACACACACAATCAGAGATAAGTATACTCCTGCCTTTGTTCACACACACACACACACACACACACACACACACACACACACACACACACACACACACACACACACACACACACACACACACACACACACACACACACACACACACTCACCTAACAATTAGCACTGCAAGGCTCAAGGGGCTCTGGCCCTGAGGAATCATCTCACAAGTCTCAAGATCAGTAGCCAATAGCACATCACAGCAAATCTGACAACTTCTCTCCCAAAATGTCCAATTAACAGAAAGCTGTTAATATATGCATCTGCATATGTGTGCGTTCCAATAAGCATGGAGAGGTGTGTGTGTGTGTGTGTGTGTGTGTGTGTGTGTGTGTGTGTGAGAGTTGTGGTGCTGATACACTGTAAAGTGATGTAATGGATACTTGAAGTGATGACAGAATTTAAATAAAAAATATTTAATTCTCTCATCTATTTCACTCATTTAAAAAGGCAGAAATGGCCCCATCCTGCTCAGACGCTAATTAGTGTTGTCCAACAATGAGCGCACACACACACACACACACACACACACACACACACACACACACACACACAGACAGACAGACAGAGCTCCCCCTACTGACAGCTGGCATGGCTGCCCACAGTGGCTTGGCAGAATCACTGTGATACCACCGATGGAGTTCAGTGTCGATGCTCTTGTCATCTCGGTAATGATATGCCATTGATTTAGACCCGAGCACCAAAAAAGCCCATTTCTGAGGAGACCTAGCCAAAACACGGAAAGGAAGACACAGCTCTGACAGCAGAACTAGCTGCAAACCCGGGACTCAGGAAGCACTCAGTCTCTCACAACAATAAACAAATAAATAAATAAATAAATACATAATCAAAAAATAAATAAATAAATAAATAAAGCCAGGCTCCCAGTGTGTTCCTCGCGCATCCAGCTGCGTGGGCGGTCCTGAAGAGGGACTGCGCTCAACGTGATCAGACAAACTTCGCAGCAACACATCTCCGGATGCGTCAGAAGGCGTGCTAAAATCATCCCTGTGCAGGCTCAGGCTTAAGCTTGCCAGGAAGGCAACATCTAGACTTTCAATATTTCCAAACATTGGGGCTGTGTAAATGTCAATGGAAAAAAAACCTTAAGACTCTGTAAATGTCTTGTGATAAGATGTAACTGTATAAAAGGTCTCGTGAAAAAGTCAGAGTTAGATTGGAAGTCTGACTAAAGAGGCAGACAGACAAATGCCGCCGTCACACGGCTTCTCCTATCCTCCTAACGACGCTGCTCTTAGTGTCTCCAACCACAAGAGCCAACCCAGGAAGGTTAATAACTACCTTTGTTAACAAGGTTACTAAAGGTTAATAACAGTCTTTCCATCTGAAATTGTACACAGCATTAAACGCACCGCTCACAAAGAAGGCGTTCCTTTGGTGAGCACTTTAATAACACTTATTCTTCTGACAGGCCCCATTCTTTTCACTGTCTTTTAATCCATTTGGGTCCATCTATCAATCACATACCTTATTGGGCTGAAACTGCTCTGTTGTTGTCATGGGGCTCAGCCCAGTGTACAGAGGGAAAGGCTGCAATCTATGGCTTATTTACTGTGATGCATCACCACTCTCTTTCCCTCTCTCTCTCTTCGTCTCAGTCCCCGGGTCGGTCCGCTGGGACCCTATTCGGGTCTGGAGCTGTGGCCTTATCACCTCCCTCGCCTCCCCTGGGGATCTCTGGAGGCTCGCTGTGTGGCAGGAGGGGGGGGCTTGGAGGGCCTTTGATGTCCCGGCACCACAGTCCAAGAGCCCTTAATGTGCCCTAAACACTCGCAGCCTTGCACCCACCCCACCCCCCTCCTCCTCCCCGCCTGCTGCCACCGTCGCCGCTACCGCCGCCATCGCCGCCCCCCCCCCCCCCAAGCCTAGTTAGCAGCAGATGGTGAAGCCATTTCGGGGCTCCTCCAAGTGAAGCGCCCCGGCGACTGCCGCAGTCTGATCATGAACTTTATCTGATTAGAGCACCCACAGCAGATAAGCAGAGCGGTGATTTCATTCTTTTTTTTTTTTTAATCCGGTTCACATTTGAACTCGATTATGCGAATGCCTGGTGGACTGAGAGAATGGAAACACTCTTTAAGACGGCCACTGGAGAGCATATGGCTGCAGTGTGATGACTGTTGTGGTTAGGGTGTTTGGGAATGTCAATTTGATGAAAAAGATTTTGGGAATCTCTGCCATATAAAAGGGTACCAAATGGAGACTCTTTCTAGTCAAATTCCCACCTGGTCACTCTAAAAGCTTCAAACAATGGCTCGCCAAAACACACCATAACACAGAACCTAACACACACCTCTACACATGCTCACTTTACACTCTCATACATATAAGACACACACTCCAATATGATTTAGACAAAGATTTACACATATAATAATCTGATCTGATCCAATTGAAAGTCTTCCATCAATTTCTCAGTCCAAACTGTACTGTATGTGTGTGCTAGTGAGTCCTTGTGCACAAATATGTGAATCTGTCTGTGCCCGCTTGGAACAGTGATACTCTTCACTCACACCTTTCACCCTCTACTTTCTCCTTCAACTCTTCACCCTGTTTCTCTCGTCAGTCAAACACACACATACACACACACACTCACCGACTCACAAACACATACACACCCACGCACACCCCCTACACACACATTGACACTTTCCAGTTCTAACGGCTCCCAATCATTTGGAGAGTTGTTCACGCGCTCATTCACTCACTCAAACAATGTGCACCAGAGGAAAACATTTGACAGCCACAATTTTCCCCTTCTCAATTACTTCTCCGCACCAACATGGGTTACAGTACGGCTCCTGAACCACCGGGGCCACTTACACACACCATAAGAACCGTACATTTGCGTGTTCAACGAGCGTTCCAAGTGCACTTAGTGAATAAACCCTCTCTGCCTCCGAAAAAAAACAACCCTGCAATCTGCACTCTTCCGCAGTACAATAGCAATCTCCCAATTTCAGCTACTGTACAAAGTGCACACACCAGAAACACTCGTGGTACATTAAAACACTTTTGGGAGGCTTCTAGCACGGAACAACGGCAATTTCCCAATTTTAGCCGGCTCTGTCATCATTCTGTTATTCTTAGAGGATCACACAAAAGGCAAAACATTTTAGTTATTTTTTTCCCCCTCGCTCTCCTTCTTTCTATCTCTCTCTCTCTCACACTCTCTTTCCTCCAAACAGACACGTGTAATTATGTGTTCTGTAATTGTGCTGGGCTGGCGTAAAAACCTTCAATCTTGCAGCGCCAACCGATTCATGAGCCAAGGGGACACTAGCAATTTGTAGTTGCCATTAAGGACAAGAAGAAGCACTATCTGTCAGGCACTTCAGACAGTGCGTCACTCCCAGGCATGGATGTTGTTTAAAGATGGAGCAACGGAAAATGACAAAAGTTTTCTTGTGGGAGGGTTAAGTGTGAGTGAGTCTAGCCTTGATGGACACACTACAATCATGTGTAGAGCTGAGCTGTCAACAACCCTTAGTTACTGAAATACATGAAGCAGGGAGACCACTGGGACGTGTCAGTGAGTATAACATACACACACAGAGTGCTCTCTCTCCTCCCAGATTTATATTTCATTTGTTTATCCAGATCAGTGTCTCGCCCTCTCTATTCACACTCCTCTGTATTCCTCCCTTCTTTTCTCCCCCATCTCTTATTTGGCTTTCTGTCTTCCCTTCCCCATCACTCCCTCCATCTCAACCGATCGCTCCAAACCTCACAGCCTCTGCAGCACATCCATCAAATTTTGGCCTTAAGACATCAGCGGCCCTGACTACAAATGAGCTGGGAACAGCACAACCACCCGGGCGCAGACCGACTGACACGCAGCACACTGATCCCGGATCAGTTGAAACATGGCTACTCGAAAAAAATTAACAGATGCCCCTGTGACTCACCCCCGCCGGGCAACAGCAGCTCATTACACAGCCCTTCGGCCAAGCATATGTGTGTGTGTGTGTGTGTGTGTGTGTGTGTGTGTGTGTGTGTGTGTGTGTGTGTGTGTGTGTGTGTGTGTGTCTCTGTCTGTGTGGCATCGTTAGCGGCTCACACCATTAAAACCTGGGTACCGCGCGTGCCGCCGCGATGAGAACCGGATTTAAACCGCAAAAAACACAGCATTGTTTGCCACAAGCCAGCGCCGGCATCCCAAGATGCACCGGGAATGGCCACCGGATGAGACTCATAACCATCAATCACGGCGGACGGGAGGAGCAAAGTCTTGCCTGCTTGCTTTAAAGATGTCAGTGGTTATTTATTAATTAGCCTCAGTGTTATTTATTTAGCCAGTCGAGGCGGCTGTAATGAGTGTTTACGCACGAGAAACGCCTCCCTCGCGCCACACATTAAAATATCATCAGGGTGATCGATGCCAGCCATCAAATACAGGGAAATAAAATGGGAGGATGGAGGGATGAGAAAGAGAGAAAGAGAGAGAGAGAGGATGAGTGTGTGTGCGTGTCTTTTTCAATATTATTTCTTCATTCTGGTCACACTTCAGGCCAAATCTTGACACAGCGTCTGATACCCCCACAGTGGGGTAGGTCAAGAGAGCGTCAGCACACAGACCCAGCTTCTGCTGTCCGATGCCTAATCCAGCTCCGGCAATATTTTCTCTCCTTAAAAACACTGGCCGAGGATGACACTGCATTTCACTGCTATCGTTGTTGCTCGAGTCACAATAAGCGGATGGGATATAAGCACACCTCCAGACATATGACATGAAGCATTATAGCAACAACACGCTGGGCAAACAACCAGTACCAGTCAATCAGCTATGATTGGCCATCCACAGCAGTAGCTAAGCTACGTGTGGGGGAGAAAAGAGTGATATTTCAAGAGACAAAGATTAAGACAAGCAGGAGGAACAGTGGGCGGAGAAAAAGGAGGAGGAGAATTAGACATATGGAATGGAGAGAGAGAGCGACAGAGCAAGAGAGAGAGAGAGACAGAGCAAGAGAGAGAGAGAGAGAGAGAGAGAGAGAGAGAGAGAGAGAGTGTGGGAGAAAGAAAGATCCTTTTACAAAAAACAAGTGTTAGGCAGTGGTGTGCTCCAGTGTGTGCGTGTGTGTGCGTGTGTGTGTGTGTGTGTGTGTGTACAGCCTGCAGTAAGGCATCAGGAGTAGGTGCCAGGATGTCAGGAGCAGCAGGGTCAGATTTTATTTGCGCCTGAGGTGGTACACACAGACACACACACACACACACACACACACACACACACACACACACACACACACAGACACACACACCCACCCACCCACCCACCCACTCACCCACTCACACACACGTGCCCTGGGGCCATACATGCACTGTACACACTTCACACTGTAACTAAGCAACATGAACGGAAACATCTAAAAATAAAGAAGCCTTGGCCAGTGGGTACCCAGTGGAGACCAGCACGGGACCTCAGACGGCGTGACCACGTCACGTCACACAGCAGCGCGGCGTTTAAGGAGCTCTCCATAAAAAGACACTCTAGGCTTTTTAACAGCTACATCTGCCCACAGCCTTTCAAGGTGCATGGGATGGTTACAGTCTATGGAGCAAGCTGAGGCCTGTGTTGGTTTGAAAGTCTAGTCTATTTAAAGTGAAGCAGCGGGTTTATTCATGACATACTATCATATATGGGTGTGCTGGCACACACACACACACACACACACATACACACACACACTGAAGGCAGAGCGACCTTGTGTGCGTTGAAATGCACTCGAGTATAATTGCGTTCTTGAGATGTTTAACACAGCTGCAAAAAAGAGCAGTGAGAAAAGAGTGAGGCCATGCTCACCACACACACACACACACACACTCACACACACACACACACACACACACACAGTCCCCAAGGCTGCTTGCAATAACAGATATCCGACTGCCGCCATCTTTGTCTTTATTTTCATCTTCATTCTCTTTCTCATCCTCTCTCCCACTTCATCCATGGCCACCTCATTCATCACTCCATCCATGGCCTCTACCCTGTTTCTGCCCATTGTGTTACCTTCATGTAAAAACAGCTTACAATATTCTTCTTTTAGACTTCAAAAGGAAGGCATTGGTATGGCTTCGCTGACATCCTCTCTAGCTCTCTCTTCCTCTCTACCCTCCCCTCCTCTCTCACCGCCCTCTCTATTGTTCATTAGAAAGGAGATCTCTCTCTTACATGTCTGTCTTTTGAGCCGCTGGAACTGTACAAAACCACTGAATGCGTCAGCTCACTCTCTGTGACCTCAAAGTGAAAGGCTCACTCTTCTGCCTATGTAGGTACAGGGCAAGATGTCCCTCACTCAAGACTGGATACATTTGATCTGTGTTTATGAATGCATGCATGAACTCTCTTGTCCCTGACACACACACACACACACACACACACACACACACACACACACACACACACACGTCACAAACTAGAGAGCCAAACTAAGAACTATCTGAGATTTCTTTAGCTGCTGTCATAACACATACACACATGCTCTTAGTTGTGCTTCACAACAGTTATCCTATACATCATGAATGCATG
>NC_045172.1:18409999-18437499 GCF_900700415.2 Clupea harengus | reverse complement strand
CCAGAGACACCCGCCATTGACAGACTGACTGATGAGGCCGCTGACAGGGGTGCTGCCGCAGTAGTAACTGCCTGCCGCTCCCGGGAGGCAGGAATAGCCCCCCCACCCCCCCCCACCCCACCCCCGGAAGAGCCAGGGTCCGGATGGGAGAGCCTCACATCAGCCAATCACAGGAGTCTACTCACCAGGGAGCACTAGAGCTGTCTAGACTCTGTGGGTCTTCATTAGTGCTCTATAGAGAGCCAGATTGGCCAAGAAAGTCAGAAGGCTCATATTTCTTTAAGAATTGCCCCTGTTAGGGATAGTTTGGTTTTTTGGGAGTCTCACGGTTTTGACCTTAGAGCTTGGAGCTTCTTGAGCCTCCAAGTCCATTTCAGCTCTCCATCATGAAGGGCGATGGGCTGGTTAGGATACTGCCTGAGATCGTGGGGAAGGCCTCAGGGTTTGCACAAAGTGTGAATTGAATTGAAAGTCAGTCTCTCATTGGTCTCTCACCTGTCAGTCACGGCTGAGGGTGGGGCTCTCTGCTTGTTGACTTTGGCGTAGAGGCCCTCCCGTGGGTCCTCAGCGGACGGCTCCCTGCTGTGGGAAGGGACGGGGGCGGGGGCAGGGGTAGGGGAAGGGGCAGCAGCGGTGGGAGGCTGGCGGAAGTTGTTGATGCGGGCGTAGTTGGGGTCCTGATCGTCGTCCTCCACGTCCGGCAGTAGCACCCTGTCCGGAGTGGGGCTGTCCACCTCACTTCTGTCCAAAACAAAATAAATAAATACACCCGCCACAAAACGGATGGAGCCCTTTCATCAGTTTTCTACTCATTTTGACATAACTGTTACAGTAATAAGGCGAAGAAACAAGAACACCTAGATGTCTAAATCTGTAGCAGTCCAATTAAAAACCGCATTAGAAAAATGTGCTTTTATTAATGTCACCCCAGGGGAATCGCCATTGAGTGCTATGCTAATCAAAGCACTCTGCATCTGACAAACCTAATGAGTCCTGTGCAAGGGAATGAGAAGCACATCATGTGAACAGTGTGGTGAGAATTGCCGTGATTTATGCCAAACCCATCTGAGTGCTCACTGGAGGCCCGGTGTGACACTGTAATAATTAAAAGTAACAATGTTTCCACTGCTTTTCGCACGATTACCTCTAACCAACTGAAACACGACACATAATTTATTTCTGTTTACACACACACACACACACACACACACACACACACACACACACACACACACACACACACACACACACACACACACACACCTAACTGTGGGAATATCCAGCAGGCTCTCAGGATACATCACTTCACTTCATCTGCATTTATTTCATGTGTGAGAGTTTAGGTTTGGCACTAGTATCAACAGACAATATCAGTGCACTAAGCATGATTGGTGCCAGTGTGTTTGTGTGTGTGTGTGTGTGTGTATGTGTTTGTGTGTGTATTCATTGTGACAGCAGTGCCTTGAGAAAACACATAGAGGGAGAAACCACTGAGGACTGAGGGATGTATGGCTGCACAAGCTCTGGTGTCAGGGAGGAATGAAAGAGACAGAGACAGAGAGACAGAGACAGAGAAAGAGAGACAGAGAGAACGAGACACAGAGACAGAGAGAGAGAGATGTAGAGACAGAGAGAGGAAGGAGTTATTCTGCTTATTTTCTCTCACACAATGTCCCGCCTCAGAGTGAGACCCATATGGAAAAAAGAGCCAAACGCTAAAGCTGGGAATAAAACACAGAGAGAGGGAGAGAGAGAGAGAGAGAGAGAGAGAGATATACATTGAGACAGAGAGAGAGAGACAGTGTGAGAGAGAGAGAGAGAGAGAGAGAGAGGGAGGGAGGGAGAGAGAGACAGGGGGAGAGAGAGAGAGAGAGAGAGAGAGAGAGAGAGAGAGAGAGGGAGGGAGGGAGGGAGAGAGAGACAGGGGGAGAGAGAGAGAGAGAGAGAGAGAGAGAGAGAGAGAGAGAGAGAGAGAGAGAGAGAGAGAGAGAGAAAAAGACACAAAGAGAACAAGAGCAGCCCAGTAGTGTCTCCTCTCAGGGCTGGAAACCCCCACACTGAGCACTGACACACACACACACACACACACACAACACACACACAACACAGGGCAGCAGGGGAGAGATGGGCTCAGAATTGGTTAACTAGGAGGGCTGTACAAGCGGGAAGCATACTGTCTGATAGGTGTGTGTGTGTGTGTGTGTGTGTGTCTTGGAGTTTGAGTGCATCTAATGTAAGTGTAAGTCTACGAGCATGTCTCTTTTTGAGAATTGGTATTGAGTATGTGTGTGTGTGTGTGTGTATTAGGGGGTGAGACAGGCCTAACCTTCTGTGGGGCTTTAAAGGAGGTGTGTGTGTGTGTGTGTGTGTGTGTGTGTGTGTGTGTGTGTGTGTGTGTGAGGTGGAGGGGTGAGAGGACACATCTAGACAGCTTAGCAGAGGGATTTAATTGGATCCAGATGGAATTTCCCAACACAATTACAGCACTGATAAGGCTCCTTATTAGGAGGGGGGCATGAAGAGGGAGTGGGGAGGGGGATGTGCTCTGTGTGTGTGTGTGTTTTTCTGTCCCGAGACCATGTCCAACAGTGTCCAACACACACACACACACACACACACACACACACACACACACACACACACACACACACACACAGGTCTCCTCACCTGGTCCCCTCAATCTTGCGGTCCAGTTCCTCTTCACTCAGAGCGTCAAGCTTGCCTTTAGCTTTGGCCTCCTTGTTTTTCTTCCCAAACCTGGAACAAAGAGAGAGAAAAAGAGGGAGAGAGAAAAGAGCATTAACATCTCACCAAAGTGCCATCCTTCAAAGCCACCCTCCAGCATCCCTAGCAGGCAGCCAAGCAAAACCCACCAAAACAACCAGCACAAACAGCCCCCCCAAAAATCAGTCCAGCTTCACCACTGAAATTATGTCCCCATCTCTTTCACTCTCTCCCTCCTCTCTCTCTCACACACACACACACACACACACACACACCCCCACACACACACACACACACACACACACACACACACACACACACACACACACACACACACGCCTTTTAACAGCTTGCAGTGATTGGAGTCAGCCGACAGTCAGGCGTGCTCTGGGCAATGCCTTTCCAACTTACACAGCCTCTTGTTCAGAAGCCTGACGCACACTGCTCCTCACGTGGGACAGAGAGACAGACACACAAGGGAGAGAGAGATGGAACGAAAGACAGAATGAGAGATACATAGACAGAGAGAGAAAAGAAACACACATACATATCAAGACAGTACACAAATGAGATGGAGGATGGGGTGGTGGTGGTGGGAGAGAAAGAAAGAGACAAAAGAACAGACAGAGGAAGATACGGGCATCTGGGGAGCGTGGGGAGAGAGAGATAGCAGAACTGAATAAAAGAGGGAGACTTTCTGGTTCAGTGCTGGGGTAATGCATGTGAAGAACTCCAACTGACTTCATTAACCCAGCGTGAAGTACATATGTGTCTGTGTCTGTGTTTCTCTGTGTGTGTGTGTGTGTGTGTGTGTGTGTGTGTGTGTGTGTGTGTGTGTAACTGTGTGCGTGCGTACATGAGTGTGTGTGTGTGTCTGCGTGTGTGCACGTGTGTCTGCTTTATGTACATGCAAACTGCTGTTTTTGCAAATCTTTTTGTATGCACAATGAATCTACTGATAAATGAAAGCAGGTTTCCTCCAGAGTGGTACCCGTTCCATTATTGATTTCCTGTAAACTTCAAATTAGCTCTGCACCATTTATAACTCCACACATATTAGCCTACAGATTCCCATGACGGAACACGAAGTGTGTTACATGCAGCACAGTTCTTGTATAGAGAAAAGTTTCTATATCCGTTTCATTTTGAGAGAAATCCCTGGCTGAGAACTGCATCATCCACTGTGGTCAACACACACACACACACACCACACACACACACACACACACACACACACGTCTGTCAAGTCTCCTGGTGAGAAGACGAGAAGAAGAGGTAGTGTGTGTGAGCTGCTATCATTAAAAAAGATGACCAGTGTGTGAAGACTGCTACAGAGAATCCAAGCAGTAGGACACAGGCTAAGGCTCTGTGTGTGTGTGTGTGTGTGTGTGTGTGTGTGTGTGCGTCTGTGTGTGTGTGTGTCTGTGTCTGTGTGTTTGTGTGTGTGTGTGTGTGTGTGTGTGTGTGTGTGTGTGTGTGTGTGTGTGTGTGTGTGTGTGTGTGTGGTGGAGGTGTATCATAGCCAATATAGGCTGTCAGAGAGCCAGAGAAGCGAAATTAACTCAATAAAAACAGTAACATCAGATACATAATGAAATGTACATATGGTATCAGAATAGAAGGAACGCGGACAGCAGAAAAACAAGTATGTTCCATCCCCACTGCCTGGTGTACCACGCTCCACGCTACAGGTCATTATGTACCGGTAATGTCCACTTGCAGACATCATGCATTAAATCAAAACGTATATTAAAGCAAGATATGCTATTTTAGCCCATATCACCTAGTAGCATCCTTATTTATTCTATATCATAAACTCTTTATTAGACCGTGCTCTGGTCTCGCTACAAGAGTAAATTCACCTCATTAGATATAATCACCAGCCATTCACTCCCTGTGGAGCAGATGCATCTAGAGCCTCGGTTTCCAAACTGGGGTACGCGTACCCCCAGGGGTACACGAAGTGGTTCAGGGGGTACGCGGGGAGAAAATGTCCACGATAACGGAAAACAGACGGAATTCGCGGAATGTACCCTTTGAAACAGAATTGCAACTTTCAGACTGAAACATCATTTTGTGCATCAAAATCGCCCAAATTTCTTTCTAATAAACACAATAACGATCGCAGCGATGGACAAGCATTAATTAAAAAACAAAACCACTGAGAAAATGTCATGTCTGTGCTGAACTCCGCTCTGGCCACGCCTGCAAATAATGTTTGGCAAACAAGAACCTTAGAAGGTTTGGGTCACTTGTGGCACATATTATTCACTAATTTTAAGCCATCAATGTACCTCATGGTGAACAAAATGAGCCAAAACGAAAAACGAAAAAAATAACGGAATAAAAGGTGAAAAGGAAAACTTTTTTTTTTCCAACGGGGGGGACGGGGGGGACGGGGACGTAGCTGGATATTGAATGTCTGAAGGGGTACGGGACTGTAAAAGGTTTGGGAACCACTGATCTAGAGGATGGAGGCCATCCCAGTCTGTAAGACGATACTACTTCTACACATGCAGATTTCTACCCAAGAATAACCAAGTTATATTTGCTCTTCCATTGATTAGTATGTCTACTTGTATGACACTCCTAGCTTCTCCTTTTGAATGCAGAACTGTATTGTGAGAGTGTGCCGTTTTGATGTATTTGTTCCAAGCAGTTCTTACTCCATGCTTTGAACCTCCTTCTATAGAGAGAGAGAGAGAGAGAGAGAGAGAGAGAGAGAGAGCAGCACCTGTTCTTTCTTTTCAAACATTCATGGTTTAAATAGAAGCTACACAAGTGGTTCTCTGAACCAGTCTAAAGAGGCTCGTGTTTCTAAAAGATCTATGTTTAAGAGTGATGTGTCACTGTTCCAGAACCCTTAACATGTAATGAGCATCAAACATTAGCATGGCCGCTTTCAGACTAATACCCAAAGCTACAGGTAAAGCTAGTCAAAAGCTCACTACTTGAGGGATTTACCCCTGATCTGGGGACAGCTTGAAGTGATTCACACACAGTCACCCTTTGGCCATATGCGTGCATGCATACAGTGCCCTCCAGAATTATTGGCACCAGTGAACAAGGCTGATGAAAATCCCCCTTGCTGTTTAACACATGAAAAATATCAATTCCATATGAGCCCATTAGCACAAGAAAAAAAAGTCACGGTGATCATTTTATTCCAAAAAACATGCGTGTCAAAATTGTTGCCCCCCCCCCCCCCCCATTTAGTATTTTGTTAAACCCCTTTTGACAGCAGAACAGCACTGAGTCTGCTTTTGTAATGTCTTAGAAGACTTATACGACAACACAGAAGAAGGGATTTTCGACCATTCTATTCCAATGTCAATAATTCTGGAGGGCACTGTATGTGTACACATGTAAGCATGTGTGCATATCTGTCTGTGTGTGTGTGTGTGTGTGTGTGTGTGTGTGTGTGTGTGAAAGAGAAAGAGAATGCGCTGGAGAGCACAACATATCACCCGAATACCCACTGCCACCCCCCACCCCCCGGTGCTCTTAATGACTGTATTTATCTTATTAGGCTGGAGCTATCTAATACCAGCGTCTGCATGCGGGCGTGCCTGCCAGCGCTCCACTCTCTCATTACAGCCCACAGGCCGTGGTCTGCATGGCAATGAACCGCTAGCACATCTCGCTAGCTTCTCGCTCGCGCACCTCGCTCGCCCACGCAGACACACACTGACATATGCATGCATTCTCACACATTTGACTGTGAACACATATATGCCCTTTCTCTCACACACACACAAATATACACATTTTTGTTGTCATACACACGTGACTATAAAACAGATGCGTGCTCTATAACTTAGTCTCTCTCCCAACACAGAGTCATATATGTGTACTCTGAAACCACTTATACTCAAACACGCGCCCCACATGCACACATGAACTATGACAGACATATGCAGACATACATACGTGTACATATAAGTACTCCACCACAACCTAAAAGCTCTCTCACACACTTGTGCACACAAACGAATGCACACATATGAACTGAACAGAGCCAGAGGTGACTGAATGGAAGATGATGGTGGAGAAACACAGAAGGATGGACTGAGAGAGACAGAGGTGAACACATGAAAGAGGATAGTGGAGAAACACAGAAGGATGGACTGAGAGAGACAGAGGTGAACACATGAAAGAGGATAGTGGAGAAACACAGAAGGATGGACTGAGAGAGACAGAGGTGAACACATGAAAGATGATGGTGGAGAAACACAGAAGGATGGACTGAGAGAGACAGAGGTGAACACATGAAAGAGGATGGTGGAGAAACACAGAAGGATGGACTGAGAGAGACAGAGGTGAACACATGGAAGAGGATAGTGGAGAAACACAGAGGGATGGACTGAGAGAGACAGCCTGACAGAATCAATAGCCAGTTGACCGATACGGTCGGACATGTAATGTATGACGGGGAGAGCGATCAATGCACTCAAAGACACAGAGGACAACGATGTCTATGAGCAGCACGGGCTTCTAAATAAATAAATGACTGTAAGTAATTAAGCCATTAGTTCAGCTCCACTACTCAGGCTATTCACCATCTCCCGTCTCCTCTTCTCTCCTCTCCTCTCCGGTGGGTGACACGGAACCGTACTCATCACACACACACACAGACACACACACAGATACAGACAGACACAGACACACACACAGACACAGACACACACACACAGACACAGGGCAGCTCTGACACGTCTACAAACCCCGTGGCAGAGACACTGACATCAGTACAGGAAAGCAGAGAGTGTGAACATTAAATGTCCTCACAGAGAGACACACACGCATCTACCCCTCTGGCACTCAGCACACCCACAATCACACCACACTGTTCCTTTGGGTCAACTGTTAGAGCAAGGTGTCAACACCACCGCCATCATCATAGCATGGATATATATATATATATATATATATATATATATTATATATACAGTATATATACAGTATATATAAATATATAACATCATAGCATGGATATATATATATATATACTGATAAAATATATAAAATATATATATATAAAATATATATATCTCCATGCTATATATATATCTCCATGCTATGATGGTGTATATATATAAAAAATTTGGTATACTTACACTTGAACTGTACTTACACTCTAGATACTATAAAGACTTGTATTGTCAGTCGCTCTGGATGAATGAAGGTAAATGTAAATGAACTAATGAAAAAGAGATGGCTTTCAAATCTTTCTCAACTCACACACCCACACACACACACCTTTCGCCAACCCCATCCACCTAACCCCCCCATCCCCGCCACACCCTGCGGACAGCAAAGGGAGACAGGAAATGAAATATTTATGCAGCCAAGGTAAGTGGCCGGCCGGCGCAGCTCCCAGGGAAGGCAGGTTAGCACGCGCTAATGATTTAGGTCTGTGCCCAAGCTGCCCTGGGAAGCCGATTAGCATCTCCAGCGTGACGGAGGTAGGGGGTGCGGAAGGGGAGAAGGTGGAGGGGAGAGACTTGAGGGCCCTGTGTGGACTCAAGCCACGGGTGGCTAGGTTAGCCTTAGCGAGGCCGCAGATCCAGGAGAGGTTAGCGTTCCCTGAGGCGCTGTAGCGTGGGCTGCTAGCTTGGTTTGGATTTTAAAAAAGAAAAGGGAAAAAAAAAAGAAGAAAACACAGCATGTTTACTCTGTCAACAGCTCAAGGCTGACTCAAAGCAGGAGATTTGGTAACATGTAACTCTGGAGAGATGTGGTCTCAGGGTTTGATGCCTCACATAAAACCCCCCAAAAAGCAATAATACGTTTGATTACAGAGAACAAAAAGCCCTGTTCACACTTAAAGCCTATTCCCGCCGGTCAGCTACGAAGGGTTTTGGTTATAAATGAGCCAAAAGAGGAATCTCATGGTTTTTAAAGAGACCCCCAACCCCCTCTCGCCGAAACAGCCTTTCCAAACGGGTGGTCTGGCCGCCTGAGCTGATCATTATGTGTGCATACATTAAAGGGGCCTGTCAGCATCGGGTGGTTTATCCTACTGTTCCTTTAATTAGGATTATCTGTCAAAGTATGAAGAGGAACACCCCCTCCGTTCGACCGCTCTTCCCTCTCTCTCCTTTACTTTTTTTTGCCATTGTATTCCTTCTTTCGTTTTTACTTTCCTGGCATCTATTTCTTCCCCCCCCACATTCATATCTCTGTGCTGTGGGTATTCCCCGATCATGGATGGACACCAAGACAGGACCGCTCCATTCCTCTCAATATTGATAAACACCATCCACAGCCTATTAGCGTTTTCCTCTGCTCCATCTCTTTCTTTCATCTCTCAAGCTCTCAGCTCTCCCCTGTTCTCACTCTCTCTCTCTCACACACACACACGCACACGCACACACACTCTCTCACTCTCTCTCACTCTCTCTCACACTCTCTCTCTTACACACATACCCATTTTCCTGTGGTTGGAAACCCCCACAAAACCAGAGCCGAGCTGAAATCAAATCCCTCGCGGCGGACACCTAAGGAGCCTAGCGATCCCGGCGGCACACAATGGGCACCATTATGAACCGTTGCCGCGCACAATGGGGGGAAAATCCCACTCCCCCCCCATACACTCCACAGCACACACACTGTACGCAAGGCTCAAGTATACTTCTTCTCCCAGACGGCATTCCGAGTTGCTACTGGACGAGTGGGTGCTAATAACGGGCTTCGCCCGGGGGAGCGGTTTCCTGTGCTAATCTGCGGGATGTGTGAACCTGGCAAGCACTGGGAGACACAGCAAGGAGATGAGCCACAGAGGAGGAAGGCTGTAACCAATACATCGCTCAGCTCCTGACACGCTTCCAGTACTAAATCCCCTCTTTATATGGGCACATCTGTTTAGCGGCGGCACATAGCATGTTCTGTATAGATCTGGAGGGAGGCAGCCTAACCTAGGTAGCCATGATGTTGGTTTAATGAACTAGATCAATCGATCAATCAATAGTCTTTCAATAAGTTACATATTCCCTCAAGAGTTTGCCCTGGGTGAATTCAATGGCAGCGGTGCTTTCTGTTGCTGTTGGTCTGATACTAGCAGGTGGAGGGATGCAGCTATGGTGGGGTGGGGTGGGGCTGCCCACATTTCCCAACAGTCTCATTGCATTCATTATCCCCTCGACCTGTGGCCACTTCAAAGGGAAAAACGAGCGCAAAGAATGGGGGAGAACGGGGGGGAGAAGAGAGATGAGAAGAGAGAGAGAGAGGGGGAGAGAGAGAGAGAGGGAGGGAGGGAAGGATCTTCGAAGAGAGAGAGAGAGAGAGAGGGAGAGAGGGAGCATTGGGCAGCTTTCCCCACTGCCTCCTGAAGCATATCAGGGCTCTCTAATGAGGTCCCACCGCCCTGTTGGATCAGAGACAGTCGAGGTGGTGTCAGTCCTCTGACCTTTCCCCAAAGATGACAATGACAATGACAACGGTCCTGGATGTCTGGGAGGAAAAGCAGGAAGCTTGGCTGCCTGTTGCTATGGCTACATCATGGACATTGGTCACCGGTACTTGAATTAGCCAATCAATTAGGCTAAGTGATTTTTTTTTTCCTTCAAATGGGCTTTCATTATGGGCCGCATTGAGTCCTTCCATGTACACTGTGTATACATCATTTATATGGATCTAATAATGGTACAGTATTCACTTTCAGCATAAGTGAATGGCTAGAGTGGGTGTGTCAGATTTGCTGAAAAGCTTCAATTACAAAATAATTGTAACTATCGGTAGAACTATGACACATCATAGAAAGTTAAAGTAAAAGTCTAGTATTTTCACAGTCTTTTTTCTAACTTGCAGGGCTGGACTTTTCTCTTTGAAAATGTAAGCAACATATACACTTCAATAGGTCATTAGAGTCCTTTGCTGACAGTGATTTTAGCTTTTGCATGACTAGCCACTGTGCTAACCTTCCGAGACCTACATTAGCCTTTGCCGCACTCGATGAAACGACTCAGACGCAGACATTAGCCTGGTCTTAGCGCCTCTGCTCCCGACGCTAACCTCTCCCGACTCCCATTACCCTTGCCACTGTCTGAGACACTGCAGACACAGCAATGCGATTTAGCATCGTACCCACTCGGCGCTAACCTTTCCCGGCTTCCCATTAGTGTGTCTCTCTCTGTGCTCAACGCTAGACCGTTAACAGCTAAAATTAGCCTTCCGGAGCGCGCCCGTCTCGCTCGTCTCACTGCGTCTCGGCCTCCCTTGAGTACCCTGTGTTTACTCTCTCTGGCTCTGCCAGCGCAGAGGGTTCACCCGGGTGGCATCCGAGCAAATAAAACTGCTGCTTTTGTTTGGCAGTGGCTAGAAACAGGAAAGATGAAAAACGGGCGGGAGGGATGTAGCGGCGGGACAGTCATTACGGAATCCCCTGAGGAACAGATGAAGGGTGCGTGTGTATGTGTTTGTTTGGGGGAAAAGGGGTGGTGTAGGCTGTTGGCAGCGCTGCTGTGTGTGTGTGTGTGTGTGTGTGTGTGTGTGTGTGTGTGTGTGTGTGGGTCTGGTGGCCATGAGGTGACTACAGACGGGTGCATTTGCTCTTGCCTCTTGGGACCCTGTGGAACCGTTATCAGTGGGAGATGAGTGTCTCCTGGACAGGTGTGTCTGGTGGCGGTAACGATGGTCTTCAAACACACACACGCGCACGTGTAAACGCACGCACATTCACTCCTATCTAGTTGTTGGCGTCAACATCCAAACGTATAAACTTAATTCCTACTGCAGATGTACACACACAGACATAAGCACACAATCACACCAGCACACACATAGACACACACATAAACACACAGACATGCACACACAAAATACAAAACACACAGACACTCACACACAGGAGAGAAAGACAGACTCTATCTCCCATGTACACACACACGCTACGATTTCTGAGAGTCTGAGGGATAGAGAGGATAAAGCTGGGAGAGGGTTTATTTTCACTGCTTTGTTATAATACCAGATAAATAACCATTCAACTAAAAAAAGACTCCTAAAAGTAGCTAGGGAGAGGGAGTGGGATAGGGGAGATAGATAGAGTGAGTGAGTGTGAAAGAGAGAGAGAGAGAGAGAGAGAGAGAGGGAGGGAGGGAGAGAGAGTGCAACTCCCAAGGCGTGTATGGGAGAATAAGTAGCTTAGGAAAATATAAGCAATGCAGCGGTTTGCAGAGGCAGCGAGCTCACTTAATCTAGCCGCAGAAATACTATCAACATTATTAGATTGCTCTGGATTTACAGCTTGGTGATCTCAATGGAAAAGAGTTGGGAACGCAAGTGGTGATAACTTCTGAGAGAATGATCGAGAGAGGAGGAGAGAAAGAGAGAGTGAGAGAGAGAGAGAGAGAGAGAGAAGGTTTAAATAAAGGAGTAATTAGCCGGTAGATCTGAGAAACAGAAAGAAAAGGATTAGCTCTCTAAATCCGACCCTTGGCGGCAGGTGAAGACTCTTGATTGAATTTTATAAAAAGACTGGAGTGGGGAGGCTCGGCGAAATGAAAAGACAAAAGAGAAGAGGTAGTTTAATATGGAAAAAAATCACATTGGAGGTTCCTCTAAATAGTTCTTCAAACAGACAAAGGCAACAGACACCACACACACACACACACACACACACACACACACACACACACACACACACAGCATAAATGACACACACACACACACACACACACACACACACACACACAGAATTAATGACACACACACACACAGCATTAAGTGTTTACCTGAATTGATGTATCACTACTTTAAGACGCTCATCAATCCAGTCCACATTTGCACGTGCACGCACGCGCACACACGCGCACACACACACACACACACACACACACACACACACACACACTTCATGAATAGCTAGTTTGACTAATATTTGACAGCTCTGACTCAATGATCGGACCAATCGTAGCCCTTCACAATAGGAAGGCCCTGGCCCTAGACTGGTCTGTCTATAATTAAACAGTAATGAATCTCCCCTTCCTTCTGGGACTAATTAAATCTTTCTTTTCTATTCCCTCATATACATTCTGCTACGGCAGCATTTTATTTCCTAATCAGTGCACATAAGTGTCCCACAATCACCGGCAGATGAGATAATTAAGAGCCAGGCAAACGCCCTCACTATCAATTTAGGCCACTTTGAATCTCCAAAGCTGACTAGGATAATTTCCTTTTGTACATATTTAATACATCTATTCACCTTGCTTTCTTTTCATAAATAATTAGGGGCGAAATAGGCAGAGTTTTTTCTTTTGTTCTGTGGAGTTGCTCTCATGGTTATTCAAACCTGATTGTGGCACTACGCTGTGGGGCATTTTTCTGCAGGTTGAAATACATTCAAACTTCAAAAGTTTCAGAAGTAAGCTGCCTTGTGAAAGTGTGAGTGTGGCCCAGTGTAAGTAAAACTGGACCCAATCAATGAGCACTTATGTGACTTATGTGTCGCTCCTTTGTTGTGGCAGACCAACCAGTCTTGCCTGCCATTCAGTGAACCGGCGGGAAAAAACAGTCTATATGGCCGAGAGAGAAAGAAAGAGAGAGAGAGAGAGAAAGAGAGAGAAAGAGAGAGAGAGAGAGCGGGCAAGAGGAATGGTGCAACTCCCAGGGGGCATTTGGTAGAAAAGTAGTCTCATAAAATAACCACCACTGTCTTGCTGACAAAAAGAGAGGAACCCAGAAAACAGAAGAGAGCACCAAAAAAAAAATGAGTATCTGGTTAAACTGCGGCCTTCGCCAGTGCCGATCGGTAGATATGGATTAGGCTATGCTGAGAAGGAAAGGTTAATGCGTCGCCGGTGCTTCCTCTCGCCGGTTCCCCGTGGGGCGTAAGAGCCACTTAACCTTTCGGGGGAGAAAGGGGCTCGGGCACAGGGGCGCCGTGGGATGGAGGTCATCAATCAGCATCGCGACGCGTCCGCATTGGGCCGAGCGCACAGCGGGAACGCTATCCTGACTGGGCGGGACCAATACGAGGTGGCCTTTCACACCACGTCACTCAGTCATTCCACAAGTGGACATTTAGGAACACACACACACACACACACACACACACACACACACACACACACACAGACACAGACACACACCACAGACACAGAAATGCAAACACCCTTACACAGAAAAACACACACACACTTGTCGCTATACACAGCAAATGCAATCTGCAAGGACTTTCAAGCCTTGACAATGCATTAGCATGACAAACTCCATCTTCTCTAGACCACGGTTTTATTAAATAACACCAGAATTATCCATAAGAAAGCTGCCAGACAGATGAATAATCTTCAGATAACCGTCTCTAAACCCAATGAGGGCATCACACAGCGCAGTTACTGGCACCCATCTTGTACCCTCTCAGGAACTATTACAATGTCATCCCAACCTAGGCGTCTGAAACTGAAGGACTGAAGTTTGCGCCTTACTACTGGCTCTACAGCTCATCTTGAGTCTACGAACTGGAAGCATACTTCCATCACCCTCGACACAAAAGCCTTAGCAAAGCCAAGCTCTCTCTCTCGAGCAAAGGCGCACTAGCTCTGAAATCCCCCGGTGAAGCCGGCCCGCTGTCAATCACACAGAGGACACAGAGCAGCCGTGATTATGCCGATTAATATTCATGAGGGATTTTTTTTTTCTTTTTTTTGAATCTGCTGTCGCTTTTTTTTTTCATGTTACACTTGATTGACAAAACACATCAGCACAAACAAATTAGGACCTCGTTGCAGAAATGAGGTCTAATTTAAGTTATATAAATAAATAACAGGCTTCTCGGGGAGGCTGTGCATGGTGATAGCAGAAACAGCTTTATCCTCTCCACACAAATGTTATGGAAGGGGGGGGGGGGAAACTACAATAACAAGATATGCACAGCTTAAATGTCATGCTCAAAATAATGGCTTAAAATTTTAATGGCTTAAAAATTTGGTTTTATATGGAATGCATGCTGAATATTGGGATTGTGCAGAGGTGTGTGTTTGTGTGTTTGTGTGTTTGTGTGTGTGTGTATATAAGCCCTCATTAACTTTGCCGTGCTAGCTTACTAATGATACACATATCACCTGTATTTATGCATGGTACCCCTCTATTTACATGTCTCATATAGACATATAATAGCTAGCCTCAACACAATGATTCTAACTACAATCCCACATTACTACTGACATCCTAAGACTAGCTGTGGAAGCCACACATCAGCCTTTGCACTAAATAACAGAGCTAATCGAGCCTGTGAATGTAGGGAGACTAATCCACCCTGTCAGTATTTACATGACTGCCATCTATGACGCGCGTTTCAAAGGCACCCCGATCCGAACTCGACCTCTGTACATGGAAAAAGTCAAGGGCACATATCAACACACGTGTATAAATGTCTGACCTGTACTGGTGTTAGGCCCTTTCTACTTGTGTTCATTAGGTGAACGGCGTCCGGGGAGGTCGTTACGGGCCGTTTTAATGGGCTGTGTAAATCCCCGCTACTCTGATTCCCGCGCCTGTTCATGCCTCTCAGAGGTGCAGTAAAAGACACAGGCACCTGGATAGGTTGTGTGAATTATGAATAAAACAAGGAGTGTAGGGTTTTGAGTTTTTCCCAAGGTCTCGCCCGAAAGGACTTCGCTGCATTCTTAAAGGAATGATTTACATTGGAGGTTCGTGACAAATACTGCAGACCAACTTAGGGAACTTATTTTACTTCATATACCTGTCAGCTAGCAGCTATATGAAATATGGATTCTAACATCAACATCTGAAACCACTATTCCATGGTTGAGCCCGTCAAATAAAAAAAAAGTATTTTTCTTTTCTGCAAGAGTTTACGATACAGTGTTGACTGCAGTGTTGACTCCATGTAAACTTTTCACTGATGGCCCAACAAGCAGCAGAAGTTCAAACTGAGAATTCACTCATGTATACCCACATGAAATGACCAGAAGATGAAATGCATTCTACATAAATGGGGCCATCCCGCACTGTGGACAAAAACTGACAAACCCTATTTACGCTTCAAAAAGTGGCCGGATCATTTCGTTACCCAACAGCTGGTTTTCAAACATCCACAAACCGAGGCTTTGTTGTGTCACCGGATTAATCCCCGGCTCCTAAACAACTCCAGTTGAGTTCGACATGTTTACTCCGTTTCCTCGGTCATTAGCGGTGGCAAAATTAAGCGAATTAAAGAATAATCTCCATTTCAGCCCATCACAGATTACTGTCAAGGCCTGAGCTCTTTCAGAGTAAACAACACAGTGTGACCCTGACTTTTCACTCCGCTTGACTCAAGGAAGGCGAGAGATGCCCGCGTTTTGCCGGACGCATCTGTGATCTGCCAATACCACAGCAAGTCGGACCCAGCAACCGCCACATATTGGGTGTGTGTGTGTGTGTGTGACCGGAACGCAAGGCCGGCTAATGGGCTTGGGTCGCGGGTAATCTTGGGCCCGTTTAGATCCGGGCGTTGGATGGATGGGAAATAGCGAGCGGCAGATTTGTAAACAGAGGATCAGAGAGGGGGCTTTCATGTCCACAAATCCTCTGGCAAGATGGCACTGACTTAAATCGCCAGGGGCCCTGGCTGTCTGCCTGTTTGCCTGCCTTCTCACAGAGCTGGAAGAAACAGGAGAGGAAAAGGAGAAGAAGACAGGAGAGGAGAAAAGTTGACATGGATCACCAAAGGCTGCTAGCAAAGGCTTGGCTAGGGCCAGTGCAGCTCCCCATTGGGCAGATAAATCAAGACTGCTGGATTAGTCTTGACCGAGATCCCAGCATGGCCACCGTAACCACTAAGATC
Source organism: Clupea harengus (assembly GCF_900700415.2). Lineage (NCBI taxonomy): Eukaryota > Metazoa > Chordata > Actinopteri > Clupeiformes > Clupeidae > Clupea > Clupea harengus. The sequence goes on along the minus strand of NC_045172.1, from coordinate 18,420,986 downwards.
CTAGCATGGCCACCATAACCACTTAGATCCTAGCATGGCCACCATAACCACTTAGATCCTAGCATGGCCACCATAACCACTAAGATCCCAGCATGGCCACCATAACCACTTAGATCCTAGCATGGCCACCATAACCACTAAGATCCCAGCATGGCCACCATAACCACTAAGATCCCAGCATGGCCACCATAACCACTAAGATCCTAGCATGGCCACCATAACCACTAAGATCCTAGCATGGCCACCATAACCATATGGGCGGTAATGACAGTGAGTTGCCTTAATGGCACTGGTGAATCTTATTACTGAGAGGCACACTCCTCCATATCGTGAAACTGATCAGTATATCTATATGTACTGTACATACATTAACTTAATCTAAACTCGATTATTTCAGTGCATCTGAACATACATATACAGACATACCATGTGCAGACTTCTAACAGCATACGGCGGAGAACATAGAGGCTTTCATGTAGCATTATATGGTATAGATCTCAGATAGTTACCAAGTCTCTGCCCTGAGCCAACTGGCTCTAAAGTCCCAGCAGAGGGAATGTTTTTTTAAGAATGGAGGGGGGGGGGGGGGTAAAATGGCCACTGGGGTATTTTTCTCCATTATCGGGGTGTAATGACTGTATCTGTGTCTTCTACCCACTCATTGTGTTATCGTGGAATCTACTGCGGTTCTGGGACGAGTTTGCCTACAGGGACCGGCTGGCTGATCACAACATCAATGGGTTGACTCGGACTCAAAGAGGAGAGAGAGGGAGGAGGAGGAGGAGGAGGAGGAGGGGGAGTGGGAGGTGGTGCGGATGGGAGAGGAGGCTGAGCAGAGACCAAGGCGGCCATTTTCTAACCCAAAAGTGGGCAGTTGCTATGGTGAGCGGAGCAGAAGAGAGATTGAGGAGGGTGGCGTGGGACATGGCTGACTAATGGACGGAGAGAGAGTGCCTAGTTCTGGTTACACTGAAGACAGAACACTGCACTTAAAACAAATGATCTTAAAGCAACAATGGGTAAGGTACAGCCCTGGCTTTCTTTAAGTTATGACATACAGACATATCTGTCAAAAAGAGTTTGGAAAACACAACCCATATGAGTTCGGTGGGCCATTACGAAAATAGCCTAAATGATTCATGAACAGCAAATGTATCCCTTCCCTTCCACAGCAAAGCATAAGGTATGGGAACAGAAAACTGATAGCAAGGAACAAAACAAAAGTGATCAAATGAGTATGGCTGGTAGGAGAGAGAACGACAGAGAGAGAGAGAACAAAAATAAAGAGAGAAAGGCATCATCTTCCAGTCAGCAGTTCTCTATTGTTTTTGTGATGGAAATAGCCTCTAAGTCGTACACAATGGAATCTGCAACAGCTGCCCATTCAAACACTTGGATTGGCCCCGTCCTCGTCCTCCCCGCCTCACTCAGTCACACGACAAACAAAACATCTCCCATCCCCTTAAAAGGGACCAGAGAAATCGCAGTCTGATTCCGATCTCCAATTTGCTCCATGTGATGCAGACTTACACCCATATGCTTCCAATCCCCAATTTCTTTTTTTTCTGTTACAGCAAAAAAAAAACATCCAAGACCTGTAATTAGATTGTGCTAGAGAGCATTATGGCTAATTAGCTCATATATCACATTCAATAACACCGCGCATGTGAGGACGATAAAACAGATTCGCAAAGAGAAAGCTTGGTGTGAAGTCTGGAAGTGTTTACGCGTTTCTTCATCTCAAGCGCAACCTCATCTGACGTGCACTCTGGCTGGCGCGACTGAATGTTTTTTAAGGAACTTAAAGTCATCAGAGTAAATCAGGAGGCCGTGCTTCAATGTGGCATGGAGGTATTTTAACCCTCTATCACAATGGCACGTTTTGTTTCCAACATTTCATGCGTCCCCCCCCGTACCCCCTTCCCCCCTTCCCTTCTCAGCTGGCTACAGTTTGGAACGAGAGGAAAGCGCTCCCTGATCCCGGATCAGATTCTATATGAACAAGATAACAATCAGACCCTTGAGGGGGGGGCTATGAAGGCACTGTGTGAATGCCGGCGCTGAAAATAAACCAGCCCGTTTGGCAAATCAACCCAGTGGGAGTCCTCGCTTCACACATCAGAGATGGTACAGACGTCTCAGTTCCCAGACCGACAGTACTGTCTATCAGTCAGCCAGCCAGTCATCACCACGGAGACACCCAGCTGTCATTCCAGTGGCCATTCCTGACAAATAAGGCATCAGTCAATCTGTCCATCAAACAGGGAGAGACAGAAATCTTAGTGTGGTTGTCCTTTGTTCATTTCGGTGCATGATGTGAGCGTGCACACATACATTAATACTGAAGACCCCTGGGGCAGATATACATCTGTTTAGTGTTATACAGCGAGATAATGTACCGTTCTTTAGTGTGTCCCGATACGCCAAGATAGAATATAGGGAAACGCAGTTTATCATCTCATCTACAGTAGTTCGAGATGTTGAGAGAGCCTTAAGGCAGACACACACAAGAGTGCTGTTCTGACCTGTTTTCATCATACGGTTCGCAGTGCCCAGCTGGAGAAGAGATTCACCGCTCTTGCTCCATCGCAACCCGAATGGACTTGCCAAGGGGTCTTTACAATGTTCAAAGTCCATCATCAGCTTGACTAAACTTTGGGACAGGGTGAGGAGCCATTACCCTATAATCCAGTTGTTTTTTTTACCAGAGATTTTAAGCATTTTCCCCATGTGTTCCTTCCTCGGCATGGCTTAAACCACACTGGCGTGCCAAGGTCATTTCCACAGAAGTGTTCTCACTGATTGGATCTGGGAGGTGCATGTGTGTGTGGTCCACTAGTTTTCAATCAGAAATGTCACACAGAGAAAATGTCCCTAATGCTCTACCCATCTGAGTCTTCACCTAAAACCCCCCGTCTGGACCTGGAGAAACGCCACGGTCTTCCCGTCCAATCAAACTAGGGCCACTTACACTGGAGGAGAGGGCCAAATCTGAACTTGAGATCTGTGGGCAGAAAATCGCTGCATTTCAAGGGTAGAGGCCAAAGTAATGAGAACACCCACTTTAGTAGCACTTTACCTGAACCCTTGGAAGTGATCAGACATGAAGACAGACAATGTTAATAATTTATGAAGGTGAGTGTTCAACTAAAGTGTAACCTCTTTCAGTGAAGAGATTACACGAATAGCAGAATGAAATCATCGTTAAACACAGATTGTGCAGGTACTTTCAGATGAATATTTGTTGTGAACATGTTTCCAGACATGTTTCCTGTTCCGTGTGGGACATCCACAGGCTCTGCTTGAAGCAGTTTTACAAGAAGACGATTCATGTGCTATATGGCAGTGGGGGCATACAGTGCATTAGTGCCTACTGAGCAAGTGGTGTTTGGTAGACAGAGCACTGAAGCTCTCCGATAGGACCCTACCTGAGCAATCCAAACTTCCTCTTGGTCTTCTTTTCGGGGTCGTCAGATTTGCTTTTGCTTTTCTTCTCCTTCTTTTTCTTCTTCTTCTTCTTCTTGCCATCGTCCTCCAGTTCCTGGCGGGAGGAGGTGCTGTTGGGCGTGTCTCTGCCAGAGCTCTCGTCAGAGAAGTCATCTGACAGGAAGCGGAAGTGGGAGACAGGAAGTCAGAAGGATTCAACATCACAACTACTTTCACACTTGTATGGATATTCTCACCAATCTCATACACACACACACACATTTATACATTACAACACAAACTTCAGATGTTTCTGTGAAGGTTAGAGGTGACTATAGACGTCATTATCTGTATCTGTTAAACCAACACAATGATCTATCTCTGTATCTGTATTCGTATTGAGGGCCGGAAGTGTGAGAAGTTTTACACTGGACGTCATAGTGATATGAATCTATTTGAAGAAACATAATGGCTGACACACAGACATGTCAATCATGCAGCTTACTTTTTTCCCCAAATAATAACTTGCAACTTCAGGTAGAAGAAATATCTGTTTCCATCACATTATGTATGCTTTCCCGAATAATGTATTTGGATACACCCCTTATTGGATGGAATCAACCATACCAAGTTGGAGGGGTGTGTCACATATTGTGCATACTGTTTTTTTCATACTGACAACTCTACATGAAAGAAGAGGAATAGGCTATGGCCATGGAGCACACACACACACACACACACACACACACACACACACACACACAAACACACACACACACACTTCTATTAAAATGCAGATGGGTTTGGCCGCCATGTTCAGATGGCCCGGGATTTATTCATTAAGAGTCTGGAGTGAACCTCAAAAGCCCTCATATACCCCCTGCTCCCCAATCCCCCCCCCCCCACATACACATACACACACACACACACACACACACACACACACTCTTCATCTGTCAAACACACACACCACAACTTCACAGACAGCTTTGGTTTCTGAGAGGATTCAGTGTCTGCTGAAGAGAGAGGACAGAAGGGGGGGGGTAAATCCTCTCCCTTTAAGACCGCTGAGTCATTGCAACCCCCCCACCCCTCCCCTTGACTGCCTCAGATGCAAGCGACTCCGCTAATGGCTCACATTTCCAATTTAATTTCACATCCTTCACCTCGGTGTACACTCTGGAACTTCATCTGGAGGGGCCAGGTAATGGGGCCGCCAGGATTAAAAGCCATATCTGCGTGGGACTGCGTGCGAAACTCCACACTTAGTGAAGTACGGACATTCCTATGTGCAGATAGTATTTCATTACTTTTCCTTTTGATGTTAAATGTCATTTTCTTTGCCATGGGATGGGATGCATCTTAAAGCCTAATGGGTTTGTGCAATGGTGGTGCAAGTTAGAGATGTTGTGCCAGTGTTGAGATCGTTAAAAGTGCTTGGCTGGCTCTGAGTTAATGCTGTATTGATGTTGGCATAACGTGGACACAGAGGCCTAATTGGATGGGTAAAACCACTTAAATCAGTCAACAAAGGGTGATTAATGTGATGTATGATGATAATGCTTGGGATGAAAAGTCTTATAATATCCTGCAGGTACTCTGTTAGAACTGCAATGAAAGCTTGCCATCATAAGTGGGTTTGCGGTATTCCTTGAGTCCAGTGCAATGGTTCTACCACAAACGTCCGATACCGTGATTACAAAATAAAAAAATTCCAACATGTCACACACCATCTACCTGCAGTGATGATGTAAATGACACTAAACTATACTCTACCTGCAGTGATGATGTAAATGACACTAAACTCTACCTGCAGTGATGATGTAAATGACACTAAACTATACCTGCAGTGATGATGTAAATGACACTAAACTATACCTGCAGTGATGATGTAAATGACACTAAACTATACCTGCAGTGATGATGTAAATGACACTAAACTATACTCTACCTGCAGTGATGATGTAAATGACACTAAACTATACCTGCAGTGATGATGTAAATGACACTAAACTATACTCTACCTGCAGTGATGATGTAAATGACACTAAACTATACTCTACCTGCAGTGATGATGTAAATGACACTAAACTATACCTGCAGTGATGATGTAAATGACACTAAACTATACTCTACCTGCAGTGATGATGTAAATTACACTAAACTATACTCTACCTGCAGTGATGATGTAAATGACACTAAACTATACTCTACCTGCAGTGATGATGTAAATGACACTAAACTATACTCTCCCTGCAGTGATGATGTAAATGACACTAAACCATACCTGCAGTGATGATGTAAATGACACTAAACAATACTCTACCTGCAGTGATGATGTAAATGACACTAAACTATACTCTACCTGCAGTGATGATGTAAATGACACTAAACAATACTCTACCTGCAGTGATGATGTAAATGACACTAAACTATACCTGGAGTGATGATGTAAATGACACTAAACTATACCTGCAGTGATGATGTAAATGACACTAAACTATACTCTACCTGCAGTGATGATGTAAATGACACTAAACTATACTCTACCTGCAGTGATGATGTAAATGACACTAAACTATACTCTACCTGCAGTGATGATGTAAATGACACTAAACTATACCTGCAGTGATGATGTAAATGACACTAAACTATACTCTACCTGCAGTGATGATGTAAATGACACTAAACTATACTCTACCTGCATGTCCTTTCAGCACTTTACCTCAGCATATACATCACTGACCAAATATGGGTGAAACACTTGCCTACACTGCAAGACACTTATAAGCCCATATATGATTCTAGAACACAGTGAAACATGTTTAACCTAACTACACTACGTGTTTATGAAAGGGGTTATTCTAAGGAGCTATACCGTCTTCGGGTTCCGAGGGGCCGTCGTAGGACTTGTCGATGGCGAAGCGGAAGCTCTGGTTGCAGCCGCGCCCACGCACCATGTGGGTGGCCGGGCGGTGGAAGGGCACCTCCATCTTGCCGGCCTCCGACATGGCCGTCTGCAGGCTCTCCAGGGAGCTGGACTTCTGGAGGCCCAGCCGCGCGCCAAGCTCTTTACTGGCCCCAGCAGCAGCTCCTGGGACAGGGACAGGGCCAGAGAGAGAGGGAGGGAGGGAGAGAGAGAGAGAGAGAGAGAGGGAGGGAGAAGGAAGGTTCAAATACCACATCACCATCATACACAAGTACAAATCAATAATGGAATAGGTCGTTAAAACACAGCGACACACATGCACAGTAACCTGGTTACACATTTTCTGAGAGAGGTTGGTAAGAGTGTGTGTGTGTGTGTGTGTGTGTGTGTGTGTGTGTGTGTGTGTGTGTGTGTGTGTGTGTGTGTTGGGGGGAAGGGAGGAAACTGTGCAGATGGATGGACAGGGATATCTATGGAGGCGAGTGGCTGGAGGAAACAGGACAGAGACCTGTCTGAGACCTGTCTGAGACCTGTCTGAGACCTGCCACACGTCTGTGGGACTGCAAGTCTCCACAGGTGGAGGAGGCCGACAGAAGTCTAGAAGTAGGGTGGAAGGGGAGACATTTTGAAGTGTGAGCGAGTGGCGATCACACTACTGGATATGCTGTGTGCAAAACTAGATACTGAAAATTCATTCACATATCTTCACATAAACAGACAGATCTGGAACACACAGGAGACCAAAATCCCAACGCGGAAACATAAAAAGGAGGGGAAAACCAGAAAAACCAACATAGCTTAGGAAAGGGGGAGACGCATCACAAGAGAAACTCAAAGGAGGACTAAAGTCAGCTTCCCCACCTCTGCAGACACACACACAGAGCATCTTCTGCCAACACACCATGGCATATGAATCACACCCAACTTCACTTCTCATAACCCCCTTAGTAAACTGAACTGCTGCTGCTGCTGCTGTGGCCTCCCAGTTGAAATGGGTCAGATAAGCATTCAAGGCACTTGAGAGGAGCTCAGAGAGCAGTTTCAATGGGGGTGACAGACACATGAAAAACGCACACGTCCAAAAGCTCCCTAAATGCGCCGGCTGCGGAATATTCTAGACTGTGCGAGTGGAAAATTTGGCAAATAGGCATTAGACACAAGCCCAGGGAGGTCCTTAATGGTGTTTGTGAAGCGGAGCGGCGGGAATAGAGGTGGGGTGTGGGTGGGGGATGGGGGATGAAATGCGCAGTTTCAGAGGCAGGATTTGTGTCACAAACCTAATTACTGCTGTCTCGCTGTGGCGTGATGGAATTAAGCAGCCGAGTGAGGGCAAGGCACTGACTGCGGCACGGTGTGAAGGGTGTGTGTGTGTGTGTGTGTGTGTGTGTGAGAGTGAGAGAGAGAGAGGGAAAGAGAGAGAGAGAGAGAGAGAGAGAGAGGGAGAGAGAGAGAGAGAGAGTGAGAGAGTACTCACACAGGTCACCTGTGCAGGAGTGTTTGGTTGTTGGATTAGTTTATGCAAAGTTGCAGAGTTCTGACTTCTGCCATTGTGAGGGTAAAAGGCAAGGAAAGGAGATGGAGGAGGCCAGACAAGTGGGTAACACATGGGAAGGTTTTAAAGATGATCCCATCCCACCCAGGCAGCTTTATTTATATAGCACATTTCATCCACAGAGACCATTCCATGTGCTTTACATGAATAAAAGCAACAGGAACATCCAAATGAAAAATGCTTAAGGATGAAGGATGTCCAAAGGATGAAAATATTTTTAAATATATATCATTAAAAGAAAGTACACAGTACACAAAGTAGTAATTATAAGAACAACGATATGAATAATTAAAAGATAGGAAATATAATTAAATCAAGAGTAAAGTGCCGTGAGAATAGGGTGCAAGTTTTAGAGCTCAATCATAGGCACATCTAAGATCCTCTGGCAGTTTGGTCCAGTTGCATGCAGCATAACAGCTTAACAGCTGCTTCACCATGTTTGGTTTGGACTCTGAGCTCTACTAGTTGACCTGAGTCCATGGATCTGAGCTCTACTAGTTGACCTGAGTCCATGGATCTGAGCTCTTCTAGCTGACCTGAGTCCATGGATCTGAGCTCTACTAGTTGACCTGAGTCCATGGATCTGAGCTCTACTAGCTGACCTGAGTCCATGGATCTGAGCTCTACTAGATGACCGGAGTCTATGGATCTGAGCTCTACTAGCTGACCTGAGTCCATGGATCTGAGCTCTACTAGCTGACCTGAGTCCATGGATCTGAGCTCTACTAGCTGACCTGAGTCCATGGATCTGAGCTCTACTAGCTGACCTGAGTCCATGGATCTGAGAGGCCTACGCAGTTTCTAGTCTTTATACATATCAGAGATGTATTCTGTGCCCAAACTATTCAGTGGTTTATATAACTAATAGCAGCACTTTAAAATCTATTGTGTAACTAACTGAAAGCCAGTGAAAAGATCCTAGAACTCGAGTAATGTGTTCTGTTCTCTTGATCCTGTCTAAAAGTCTAGCAGCCGCCTTTTGAGTTAGCTGCAGCTGTTATATGGTCTTTCTGAGAAGACCAGTTAAGAGACTATTACAGTAGTCCACCCTATTGGAAAAAAGGCACCAATCAGATTCTCTTGGCCTTTTTGGGGACACCAAACCCTTGGTTCTGGCTATATTTTTAAGCTGATAGAAGGCTGTTTGGGTGAATGCTTTGATATGGCTGGTAAAAGTGAGATCTGAGTCTATTAGAACAACAACATTTCGGATTTGTTTTTTTAGTTTTTTTCAGTCAGAGAGTCAAAGTGTCTGTTAATGCTAATTCTCTTCTCTTTGTTGGCAAACACAAATCATCTCAGGTTTGTCCTTATTTAATAGCATTTTGGCACATCCAATTATTAATTTGCTCTAAACATTGACACAGTGAGTCTATTGGGCTGTAGTTACCTGGTGAGAGAGACAGATACATCTGTATGTGTATTATCTGCATAGCCATCAAAGGAAGAGTAGGAGCTTTTGGAGTAATTGGTCAGGTTTCAAATGATTCAGCAGTGTATTTACTCACAGATATGGAAATTACGTGTGGGCACAAAACAGCAAGATTTAAAGGGAGAGAAAGAGAGAAAAGTGAGGGAGAAGAGGATTGAGAAAAAGAGAAAGAGACAGCGATAGAGCAGGGATGAACCTGATGCTTTGACTGTCAGTCACAGCTTGAGGAGTTACCATGGCGACAAACAGTAACACTTTTTTTCTCTACACTAACAGGGGCATGTGATTCAAGAGGTCAGTTGTCAAGACGACACCTCTGCCTCGAGACAGGCTGCTTCCTCGTCAGGGGAGACACACTTTCACTTCCTACGCACGCACGCACACACACACACACACACACACACGCACACACACGCACACACACGCACACACACGCACACACACACGCACACACACACACACACACGCACTCACACACTCACGTACTCACACACAGGGATCACCCCCATATCCACAAACTCTTAATTCAATTCCAGTGGCTGCCTGTAAAGCAGGACCTTATAGCGCTGGCCTCTCCCACATAAACCAGTTAAAGGATTCTTTATCAAGGGTTTTACATGCACATGAAACATCAGATTCACTCAAAGGGAACACATGAATTTCATCCTCTGGCCCTCCTCTGGTCGCGACCACGGTGGTTAAAATGTCACATTTCACATGAAGGAATGATTGAAAAGGGAAAGAATTCTATGCTCATATGTCTGTATTGTATTTGGTATCTCACTAGAACCGACCATCGTTTTGGACGCCTGAAGCCGATTCCCATGACTAGTCTACCGAAAAGACTAATATGTCCAAATATGTTCCAGTCCAACCACAATGATTTAGTCTTAGAACAAGAAACAAACAACTTTAGTCAAAACACAATCCAAATGCGATCTGGTTCAAATCCAGTGGATACACAATCAAATTTATGTAGCCTACACTTCGCTGGAGACAAGGAAAGAGAGAGAGAGAGACAGAGAGAGAGAGAGAGAGAAAAAGAGAGTCAGTTTATGCTTTGGGAGACATATAGTTTGTGCAATGACAGGAGACAGATTTGAAAAAGCCATCTAATAATTACAGTTTGGTTCTATTGGATTAGGAGCTGGGAAGAAAGCATAGTCACCAAGGAGGGCCGCCAAGTCACACAGTAAACCATCAGAGCGAACTTTGTGAGCAAGATGCAATTCTACGGCCAGAAACATGAATGATGAGGACGCGCTTGGAGACACAGACACACACACACACACACACACACACACACACACACACACAAACAGATGGCCGTCTGTGACAGATTGCTAAATCAATCCAAAAGAGCTCAACATGGTTGCTTTCAAACTGAATCAAAAACAAACTAAATAGACGGATGAGGGAAGGGAAGAAAGAAAGGAGGCAGGGAGGGAGGGAGAAGGAAAAACACACAGGAGAGAGAGAAAGCGAAAATGGGAATGACAGGAAGAAGAGAGAGAGAAAGGATGCACTGGACGTTTTCGGTGATCATCGTGGAATACTACAGATGAAAGTGATGAGCCAGCTGGAGTTCTATGAAGACAGAGAGGAAGGATCGGGGAAAGGCAGCAAGGCAGAGAAATACAGGTAGATA